>NC_053028.1:376832209-377132209 GCF_003073215.2 Triticum urartu
AAATTAGTACAACATAAAAAAATACCGACATGAATAATAATATGTATATCACTTAAGTGTATCATCATCAAGTACAACATAAAAAATTTGAATACCTGACACTACTAATAATCTCGATCAGTATCATCAATAAATGCATAATCATCATCATCATCACTATAATCAATGACGGGCTCATAGGGTTCACTGGCATCAACATGTAGAAGGCCACCTTGACGTAATCGGTCAAGCATTGACAGGTCATCCGTAGTAGTAACCTCTTCTTGTTCCGGCTCTTCTTGTTCCTCCTCTGGGGTGATGTCGGATTCACTGTCGCTGTCTACTTCAATGTTTTGGGGTGAAGTATAGCGGTTCTTGAAACGCTTTTTGGAAAGATGCGTCTCTTGGAAGAATTCTCCTTCATATGTGTCTGGGTTAATGTGAGGTTCATAATCCTATTCCTTTGGGGGAGATAGTCTAGCACACGGCGGCACTTCATAAACGACATCCCAACCTTTTAGATTTGGATTAGTTTGGCAGGCCCACGATAGATAGAATACTTGGGTCGCCTGTTGAGCCGTAATATAGACATCAGGAACATCTAAATGGGTGCTTTGGTTGATTTCAACTAGCCCTATATGTTCATGAGTCCTTCTAGTCTCCTTCGGCTGAAACCAATAACATTTGAAGACTACGACATTCGGTGGGTTTTCACCGTAGAATAGAAGTTCATAAATTGCTTCAACTCTCCCATAATACTCGGTACCTCCTTCGCCGATAGCAGATACACAACAATTTGTAGACTTTCGGTCGGCCCTAGATAGCTCTTTGCCATAGGTACAAAAGCGATACCCGTTGATATCGTATTTGTCAAATGAACGGACCTTATAGTGAAAACCATTAGCGACTTGTCTCAATTCGGCGTCCATAGACTCTGAATTAGCCTACAAGTTTAATACGAAAGGATTTTTGCATTACGCACAAATTAGCGAATGAAATGAAATTTTCTAATACAAATTACCGTTTGTTTGAACCAAGAGATGAAACCGGGATAGCCGCCTCCTTGCTTTACGAGAAGCTCATACTCTTCGATGGAATCCTTTTGGATCACCGCTCCATACTAGAATATGGCGACGTATTGACTGTATGAAATATCCAGGAATAAGAGCAGTTCAAAGGAAATAGAAGTTATGAAACAATGTACCGAGAACTTACTCGATGTACGGCCACACTTCTATCAGGTTGTTGAAGATATACAACAAAATGGTCTGCCATTCTTCGTTATCGAAAGATACTGGATTTGAAACACTGGCTGGTGCAAGATTCCCTTTGAATAGGCTGAGGTTGGATCCACCCTTTTTAGGGTCGTCAGCATTGTACCGAGGCTTCAGATTATTCAAATGACGATTACTGGCTTCGTAGTGTGCTATCACGAAGTTTGTCGCCTCCTCAGTGATGAATGCCTTAGCCATCGATGCTTCAATTCTACGTTTATTTTTACATTTTTCTCGAAGGGTCTTCTGCATCCTCTTAGTTGGGTAGCACCAACAATTTTGCACGCCCCCCCCCAATCTTGCCTCGGTCGGGAGATGCAAAATCAAATGCTGCATTGGATTAAAGAAGCCCGGTGGACAGATCTTCTCTAACTTGCAGATCAACTCCGGTGCCAACTCTTCCATTTCTTCTAGCATGCCAGGCGATAGTTCTTTCGCACAAAGAACACGGAAGAAATAGCTGAGTTCTGCCAGTACTAGCCATTCATCCTCAGGGATGAAGTCATGCAACATCACTGGCATTACCCGCTCAATCCATATGTGCCAATCATGACTCTTGAGACCAAATATCTTCAATTTTTTTAAGACTCGCTCCCCTCTTTAGATTCGCTGCAGACCCATCGGGGAACATCAACTGCATTTTCACCCACAAGATAATTTCCCTCGTAGCTGGCCTTCCAAGATTGAACCATGCCTTTGGCTTTGTCCAGTTCTACTTTCCTTTCGGTTCTTTCATGTTTTGTAACGGCCTATCACATAGCACCTCCAGATCGACTCTAGCCTTAGTATTATCCTTTGACTTCCCATTTATGTCGAACAATGTACCAAAAAGTGCCTCGGTGATATTCTTCTCAGTGTGCATCACCTCGATGTTGTGTGGGCAAAGGAGGTCTTTGAAGTAAGGAAGATCCCATAAGAATGTCTTGTGAGTCCAGGCGTGCTTAGAATTATACCCCTTGAAGTACCCTGGACGCTCTGGATCTGGCTCGAGAGCGTTTAACTGATCCAGGGTCTGTTGGCCTGTCAACGCAGGTGGTGCAGAGTTTTTGACAACTCTACCTCTGATGAAGTTCTTCTTGTCTTTCCTGAACTTATGGCGACGATCCAGGAACTTTCTATGCATGTCGAAGCAAGAAAACTTGCGACCGGCCTAAAGCCAACGAAACTCAAGAGCTCCCTTGCATGTGGGGCACGGGAACCTACCATGCACACACCAGCCAATGAATAGCGCATACGCCGGCAAGTCATGCGTCGAGTACATGTACCAGACACCCATTATGAAGTTCCGTTTGCTATAGGCGTCATATGTCTTGAACCCATTATCCCAGGCTTCTTGCAATTCGTCCTTAAGAGGCTGCATGCACACATTCATATTTTTCCCCGGATAGTTGGGCCCTGGAATTATCAACGTCAGGAAAATGTTCTTTCTTTGCATAATCTGTCTGGGGGGGAGATTGAGTGGAAAGACAAATACGGGCCAACAACTGTATTGGGCTGCCGTCATACCAAACACACTGAACCCATCCGTGCTGATGCCGACTCGAGGATGTCTCGGATCTGCCGCTTTGTCAGCATGTAATTCATCAAACTTTTTCCACGCAACACCATCCGATGTGTGTACCATTATCAGATTCCCATTTGCATCTAGTTCGGTTCTTTTGCCTGTTTTGTGCCATGTCATCTGTCTGGCCGTCTCTTCGACCATGAAAAGATGTTGAAGTCTTGGTACGATTGGCATATACCGAAGAACACTAACAGGGATTTTGATCTGTGTCTTCTCACCCATACCGTTGTCTACCACAACATACCTGAAAGACTTGCAAATGGGACAATAGTTCAAGTCTGCATAGTCAAGCCTAAATAAGGCACATCCTTTCTCACAGGCATGTATCTTCTCATAGGGCATCTTCAGTGCATGGAGGATTTTGTCCGACTGGTACAGGTTTGCAGGCATTACATGGCCTTTGGGTAGAAAGCGTCCAAATACTGTCATCATTGTGTCGTAGCATTCTCTGCCCAAGTTGAACTGAGCCTTCAGAGCCATTACTTGTGAGATGGCATCCAACTGACAAAGCTCAGTGTGCTCGTGGAGCGGACATTTTGAAGACTCCAACATTTCATTGAAGGTCGTTGCAGATTCCTCCATCTCCTCGTCCGAATCCTGAGCATCATCATAGTCTTGCTCCATGTTTTCCATCCCGGTACCATGCTCGTCGGTGCAACGTCGATCCACCTCAGCTCGGTCACGTTGGGCAGACTCACCATGATATGTCCACACCGTATAATCGGGTGTAAAACCACTCTTCTACAGGTGTTTTCCCATTTCAGCCTCTGTCCTCTTTTCCCAATTGCCGCATCGGAAACAGGGGCACCAGGTTTTTCTCTGGCCATTTGCAAATGCGGCTTGCACAAACCCCTTGGTTTTTGTGAACCATTCAGTGCTCCATTTGTTCTGACCAGTGTGACCGGTATACATCCACGCACGATCACTCATCTTGACTTTCAGAGCTACTAGACACACAACAAATATATATATATATATATATATATAATTCACCATGTATATATTCGTCAGTTGATATACTTTGTCAATTTTATTACGTCCATGCAACCTACACTCTAATAGGTAATGATAGGTCCTAATCCCACCCGAGTATGTGTAGATTGGGTTCATTTTCCCATGCTATGCTCCGGATCCCACGCAAAATTTCGGCAGCACCTCCCCGTTGTTCTCCTGATACACGTCTCTGCAATAAACAGAGAGGATGTGTACCTAGAGAACAACAGCGGAGGCACTGACGAAATTTATGCGTCGGATCCGGAGAAAAGCATATGGGAAAATGAACCCAATCTACACATACTTGGGGCTGTCCATGGATAGCGTTGGACAATTCGAAAGAATCAAGGTTATAAATATGCAAATGCATGCACATTTATAACTATAACGCTTTCGAACTGGATACACATATTGGTTACGCATACTGATGATTCAAGACACATATATAGCTAGCTATCAAGTTTCATCGGCACGAACACTGGAACAGAGCAAATAACTAATGGGGGAGGAGGATATGTCATTTGTGCTCACCCACGAACGAAGGGGCAGAGCTCGTCAAACGCACGGCGAGGTCGTCGAACACCAAACCTCGCAGCAATGAAACAACTGCACATTTAAATCTACCCGATCAACACAATTATATATGATGTTTTTCATAACAAAATCGAAAAATATATGACCTAACTAATAATTCACAAATATATGACCCCATCGGCCTCTGGAAGGCCAAAGAACACCTTTTCGGGAGGTGTCGGAGGTCGGGTGTCGCGGGGTCGGGGGTCGGGGGTCGGGGTGTCGTGTCGGGGTCGGGGTGTCGGGGTGTCGTGTCGGGTCGGGTGTCGGTCGGGGGTCGGAGGTGTCGGTCGGGTGGGGGTCGGGGTCGGGTGTCGGGGTCGGGGTCGGGGGTCGGGGGTGGGGGGGGTGTGGTGTGGGGTGTGGTGTCGGGGTCGGGGTGTCGGGGTTGGGGTGTCGGGGTCAGGGGGTCAGGGGGGCGGGGTGTCGGGGTCAGGGGGTCAGGGTGTTTCCTTCTATCCTTCTTCTTCTTTCTTTCTCTTCTTCTTCTTCTTTCCTTTCTTCTTCTTCTTCTTTCATCTTTTTTCTACTTCTTTTACTTCTTTTCGTTTCTTCTTTTCTTCTTCTTCTTCTTTTTTCATCTTTTTTCTGCTTCTTTTCTTTTCTTCCTTTCTTCTTCTTCTACTTATTTTCTTCTTCTTCTTTTTTCATCTTTTTTCTACTTCTTCTGTTTCTACTTCTTCTAACACTAACACTGACACATATCTAGCACTAACAATTAAACAACAAAAAATGAAAAAACAGAAAGAAAAAAAAGATTTTGTCCCTCACCGGAGCAATGGGACGGTCGGGGCAGTGGGGCGGGTGGGCTGGCGACGTGGCGGCGTGCCGGGGCAGTGGCCGGGGCAGGTGGGCCAGCGACGTGGTGGCGCACCAGGGCGCCGGGGCGGCGGGATGGTGGAGTGACGGGGCATCGGCGGGTGGGGTGGGGGCGGCGGGGTGGTGGGCCGATGGGGCAAGCGGGGGCGGCGCTGGGCGGCAGGATGGTGGGGAGAGGGGGCTTCGGCGGGTGGGGTGGGGGTGGCGGGGTGGTGGGGCGATGGGGCAAGCGGGGGCGGGGCTGGCGGCGGGTGGCGGGTGCGGCGCCGGGTGGCGGTGGGTGGATCTGGTGGCGGCCGGGGCGTCGGGGAGGAGAGAGAGGGAGAGAAGAGATTGTAACGGGCGGGGGGCGGGCCGTAATTTAGGCTAGGTTACTTAGCCTTTGTCATCCGCTTTTTTTCTCTTTGCAGCAGACGGCAAAGAGGGGGGGGGCGTTAAGTTTTTCTAATCGGCTAGTTAGTGGGGGCCACCTCTCTCTTTGCCGTCAGCCAGCTGACGACAAAGATTATTTGCCGTCAGCTGGCTGACGGCAAAGAAGTGACAGATGGCAAAGGCTGATTTTGTCGTCTGCCAGTTTTTTGTCGTCTGCTTTTTGGTAGCTGATGGCAAAGACCTTCTTTGCCGTCTTCTAGTAGACGGCAAAGAGCTGGCAGATGGCAAAGTAGCTGATTCCAGTAGTGTGCTTAGCTTTGGGTTCAATCTTGCGGTGTCCTTTCCCAATGACAGTAGGGGCAGCAAGGCACGTATTGTATTGTTGCCATCGAGGATAACAAGATGGTTTTTTTATCATATTGCATGAATTTATCCCTCTACATCATCTCATCTTGCTTAAAGCCTTACTCTGTTCCTATGAACTTAATACTCTAGATGCATGCTGGATAGCAATCGATGTGTGGAGTAATAGTAGTAGATGCAGGCAGGAGTCGGTCTACTTGTCTCAGACGTGATGCCTATATACATGATCATACCTAGATATTCTCATAACTATGCTCAATTATGTCAAGTGCTCAACAGTAATTTGTTCACCCACCGTAAAATACTTATGCTCTTGAGAGAAGCCACTAGTGAAACCTATGGCCCTCGGGTCTATCTTCCATCATATTAATCTTCCAACACTTAGTTATTTTCATTGCCTTTTATTTTACTTTGCATCTTTATCACAAAAATACCAAAAATATTATCTTATCATATCTATCAGATCTCACTCTCGTAAGTGACCGTGTAGGGATTGACAACCCCTTATCGCGTTCGTTGCAAGGATTTATTTGTTTTGTGTAGGTGCGAGGGACTCGTGCGTAGCCTCCTACTGGATTGACACCTTGGTTCTCAAAAACTGAGGGAAATACTTACGCTACTTTTCTGCATCATCCTTTCCTCTTCAAGGGAAAACCAACGCAGTGCTCAAGAGGTAGCAAGAAGGATTTTTGGCGCCGTTGCCGGGGAGGTCTACGCAAAAATCAACATACCAAGTACCCATCACAAACCCTTATCTCCCGCATTACATTATTTTCCATTTGCCTCTCGTGTTCCTCTCCCCCACTTCACCCTTGCCGTTTTATTCACCCTCTCTTTTCCGCTCGCCTCTTTTCCGTTTGCTTTTCGTTATGGCGAGTCCTCTATCTTCTCCGTTGTCTCTCGAGAATGAAATTCTAAATTTTATGCAAAGGGAGGGAGAAAATGTAAAAGACGCTTGGTATAGAATTTGCAATGCTCAAAATAGATCTACCAGGAAGAAATCTACTTCCGTTCTTCTTCGCAATTTTTACGTAGGTGCTACTCCTTGGCACAGATATATCCTTGATACTATTACCGAAGGAACTTCTTGGGTAGCCATACTTTTGATTCTTATAATGCTATGATATATTTGTTTGGCTCACCACCTCTTTTGGTTAATGGAACTATGTTAACTTTGGAGCATGTAATGCGAAGACTTGAAATTATTGAGAATAAGGTTGCTACTGTAGAGTTAATTGAAAATTTGGATAAAAAGATCCACAACCGAATCACTCAATATGGATCTAAAGTAGGAGTCACTTTGAAAAATATTAAACAAAAGAAACCTATAGTTAATGAGAAAATAAACCAAGATTCCACTAGAATCAATAAACTTGAGGATATTATTACCAACTTGGGAACCGCTTTTTCTTCCGTCAAGAATACTCCAATTCCTCCCACTAAATTGCCAAGCTTATGTATGTTCCTAAAAATAAGGGTGAATCCTCTAGTAAGGAAACTGCGGATCTCAAATCTGTAAGTATTCATCCCAATCTTTTTGCTATCATTAAGGAACCATTTTTTACAAATGAATTTTTCGATATTGTGCCTAAAAGTTTGATAAACAATAAAAAGAAAGGAATTCCTAAGGATGGTAGATGCCTCAATGAAGAATTACCTACCAAAGATGGCAATACCTAGATCTATCCTTGTTCTTTATGCCTAACTAGGGGCGTTAAACGATAGCGCTTGTTGGGAGGCAACCCAAATTTATTTTTATTCCTTGCTTTTTGCTCCTGATTAGTAATAAATAATTTATCTAGCCTCTGTTTTTGTTTTGTTGTTTGTGTTTAATTAGTGTTTGTGCCAAGTAGAACCGTTGGGAAGACCTGGGGAAAGTCTTGTTAATCTTGCTGTAAAAAAACAGAAACTTTAGCGCTCACGAGAACTGCTGCCATTTTTATTTGGAAAGTGATATTTAGTTAATTATTTTTTCAGATGATTAATAGATAAATTCCTCACGTCCAGAAATTTATTTTAGAATTTTTGGGGTTCCAGATCTTGCGCTAGCTACAGATTACTACAGACTGTTCTGTTTTTGACAGATTCTGTTTTTCGTGTGTTGTTTGCTTATTTTGATGAATCTATGGCTAGTAAAATAGTTTATAAACCATAGAGAAGTTGGAATACAGTAGGTTTAAAACCAATATAAATAAATAATGAGTTCATTACAGTACCTTGAAGTGGTGTTTTCTTTTCTTTCGCTAACGGAGCTCACGAGATTTTCTACTTTAAGTTTTGTGTTGTGAAGTTTTCAAGTTTTGGGTAAGGATTTGATGGATTATGGAACAAGGAGTGGCAAGAGCCTAAGCTTGGGGATGCCCATGGCACCCCCAAGATAATCTAAGGACACCAAAAAGCCAAAGCTTGGGGATACCCTGGAAGGCATCCCCTCTTTCGTCTACTTCCATCGGTAACTTTACTTGGAGCTATATTTTTATTCACCAGATGATATGTGTTTTCCTTGGAGCGTCTTGTATAATTTGAGTCTTCGCTTTTTAGTTTACCACAATAATATTTTCTGTACACACCTTTTGAAAGAGACACACATGATTCAGAAATTATTAGAATACTCTATGTGCTTCACTTATATCTTTTGAGTTATATAGTTTTGCTCTAGTACTTCACTTATATCTTTTAGAGCACGGTGGTGGATTTGTTTTACAGAAAATATTGATCTCTCATGATTCACTTAGATTATTTTGAGAGTCTTAAATCGTATGGTAATTTTCTTAAATAATCCTAATATGCTAGGTATTCAAGATTAGTAAAAACTTTCTTATGAGTGTTCTGAATACTAAGAGAAGTTTGATGCTTGATGATTGTTTTGAGATATGGAGGTAGTGATATTAAAGTTGTGCTAGTTGAGTAGTTGTGAAATTGAGAAATACTTGTGTTGAAGTTTGCAAGTCCCGTAGCATGCATGTATGGTAAATGTTATGTAAGAATTTTGAAACATGAGGTGTTCTTTGATTGTCCTCCTTATGAGTGGCAGTCGGGGACGAGCGATGGTCTTTTCCTACCAATCTATCCTCCTAGGAGCATGCGCGTAATGCTTGGTTTTTGATGACTTGTAGATTTTTGCAATAAGTATGTGAGTTCTTTATGACTAATGTTGAGTCCATGGATTATACGCACTCTCACCTTTCCATCATTGCTAGCCTCATCGCTACCGTGCATTGCCCTTTCTCACATTGAGAGTTGGTGCAAACTTCGTCGGTGCATCCAAACCCCGTGATATGATACGCTCTTTCACACATAAACCTCCTTATATCTTCCTCAAAACAACCACCATACCTACCTATTATGGCATTTCCATAGCCATTCCGAGATATATTGCCATGCAACTTTCCACCATCCCGTTTATCTTGACACGTTCATCATTGTCATATTGTTTAGAATGATCATGTAGTTGACATAGTATTTGTGGCAAAGCCACCGTTCATAATTCTTTCATACATGTCACTCTTGGTTCATTGCATATCCCGGTACACCGCCGGAGGCATTCATATAGAGTCATACCTTGTTCTAGTATCAAGTTGTAATCATTGAGTTGTAAATAAATAGAAGTGTGATGATCATCATTTAATAGAGCATTGTCCCAATAAAAAAGAGAAAGGCCAAAAAAAGAAGGCCCAAAAAAAGAAATGAAAAGGGACAATGCTACTATCTTTTTTCCACACTTGTGCTTCAAAGTAGCACCATGATCTTCATGATAGAGAGTCTCTTGTTTTGTCACTTTCATATACTAGTGGGAATTTTTCATTATAGAACTTGGCTTGTATATTCCAATAATGGGCCTCCTCAAGTGCCCTAGGTCTTCGTGAGAAAGCAAGTTGGATGCACACCCACTAGTTTCTTTTGTTGAGCTTTCATACATTTATAGCTCTAGTGCATCCGTTGCATGGAAATCCCTACTCCTTGCATTAACATCAATCGATGGGCATCTCCATAGCTCATTGATTAGCCTCGTTGATGTGAGACTTTCTCCTTTTTTGTCTTCTCCACATAACCCCCATCATTATACTCTATTCCACCCATAGTGCTATATCCATGGCTCACGCTCATGTATTGCATGAAGGTTTCTAAAGTTTGAGATTACTAAAGTATGAAACAATTGCTTGGCTTGTCATCGGAGTTGTGCATGATGAGAGCATTCTTGTGTGACGAAAATGGAGCATGACTAAACTATATGATTTTGTAGGGATGAACTTTCTTTGGCCATATTATGTTGAGAAGACATAATTGCTTAGTTAGTATGCTTGAAGAATTATTACTTCTATGTCAATATTAAACTTTTATCTTGAATCTTTCAAATCTGAATATTCATGTCGCAATTAAGAAGAATTGCATTGAAATTATGCCTAGTAGCATTCCACATCAAAAATTCTGTTTTTATCATTTACCTACTCGAGGACGAGCAGGAATTAAGCTTGGGGATGCTTGATACGTCTCCGACGTATCTATAATTTTTGATTGCCCCATGCTATATTATCTTCTGTTTTGGACATTGTTTGGGCTTTATTATACACTTTTATATTATTTTTTGGACTAACCTACTTACCGGAGGCCCAGCCCAGAATTGTTGATTTTGCTATTTTAGGGTTTCGAAGAAAAGGAATATCAAACGGAGTCCAAACGGAATGAAACCTTCGGGAACGTGATTTTCGGAACGAACATGATCCAGGAGACTTGGACCCTACGTCAAGCAACCAATAGGGAAGCCACGAGGTAGGGGGGCGCGCCTCCCCCCCCCCCCCAGGCGCGCCCTCCACCCTCATGGGCCCCCTGTTGCGCCACCGATGTACTCCTTCCTCCTATATATACCTACATACCCCCAAACGATCAGAAACGGAGCCAAAACCCTAATTGTACTGCTGTAACTTTCTGTATCCATGAGATCCCATCTTGGGGCCTGTTCCGGAGCTCCACCGGAGGGGGCATCGATCATGGAGGGCTTCTACATCAACACCATAGCCTCTCTGATGAAGTGTGAGTAGTTTACCTTAGACCTTCGGGTCCATAGTTATTGGCTAGATGGTTTCTTCTCTCTTTTTGGATCTCAATACAATGTTCTCCACCTCTCTCGTGGAGATCTAGTCGATGTAATCTTCTTCTGCGGTGTGTTTGTTGAGACCGATGAATTGTGGGTTTATGATCAAGTTTATCTATGAACAATATTTGAATCTTCTCTGAATTCTTTTATGTATGATTGGTTATTTTTGCAAGTCTCTTCGAATTATCAGTTTGGTTTGGCCTACTAGAGTGATCTTTCTTGCAATGGAAGAAGTGCTTAGCTTTGGGTTCAATCTTGTGGTGTCCTTTCCCAGTGACAGTAGGGGCAGCAGGGCACGTATTGTATTGTTGCCATCGAGGATAACAAGATGGGGTTTTTTTATCATATTGCATGAATTTATCCCTCTACATCATGTCATCTTGCTTAAAGCGTTACTCTGTTCCTATGAACTTAATACTCTAGATGCATGTTGGATAGCGGTCGATGTGTGTAGTAATAGTAGTAGATGCAGGCAGGAGTCGGTCTACTTGTCTCGGACGTGATGCCTATATACATGATCATACCTAGATATTCTCATAACTATGCTCAATTCTATCAATTGCTCAATAGTAATTTGTTCACCCACCATAAAATACTTATGCTCTTGAGAGAAGCCACTAGTGAAACCTATTGCCCCCGGGTCTATCTTCCAACACTTAGTTATTTTCATTGCCATTTATTTTACTTTGCATATTTAACATAAAAATACCAAAAATATTATCTTATCATATATATCAGATCTCACTCTCATAAGTGACCGTGTAGGGATTGACAACCCCTTATTGCGTTGGTTGCGAGGATTTATTTGTTTTGTGTAGGTGTGAGGGACTCGCGTGTAGCCTCCTACTGGATTGATACCTTGGTTCTCAAAAACTGAGGGAAAATACTTACGCTACTTTGCTGCATCACCCTTTCCTCTTCAAGGGAAAACCAACGCAGTGCTCAAGAGGTAGCACTGAGACACAGTCTTTCAGAAGCATTCACTCTTTACTCTGGGTGGACAGTTACACGTACTTTCCCTCTACATCTGCTAGCCCACCACTTAAAGAGGTCACGCAACTTACTCCACTATGCCAGAGCCCATAATGGCTTGTGGCTGCACACAGAAGTTTCTAGCATGAGTAATCTCATGATCCCTTTGAGCCTGGGTGGCGGACCGTAGGAGGAACGCACGGTAAATCCCCGGGATCTCCTAGGGCAACACTGGTATATCCCCTGGTGCCCAAATCAAGCAATCCACCCAGATGTGCATTAAAGTTGCCACCTTAAGTTGAACCATTAATTGACAACCTCACATCTGTCATGGATCTCTCAAACCAAACCACGTCTACGAGCATAGCATTGCAATATAAGCATAACGTAGATGTAACTCCCAGGGTTTGATAATGAAATAGGGCAATAGGTTCTACCTCATCATCTACTTCCCAATACACAAAATTCAATCACATCCTAATCATGCAATGTTTGGGGATTGAAACTAATGCATAAAAACTGGGTATGAAAGAAGTATGATCAATGTGTTACTTGCCTTGCTGATGATCTGCAAATCCTAAAGACTCGTAGTAGCACGCTTCGCACTCCGGGTGTTCTATTACAAACAAACAATAGCATACATAAGCAATCAAGCAAAGATGCACGGGTAAATCTCAAATAAGAAGATCTAACCAAAAAATTCAACTTAAGAACTCCGGTTTGCAAAAAGAATCAAATCAAATGAAACAACGAAACTCAAACTGCGAAAGAAACAAGATCCGATTACTAATCTGGACTAAAGTCAAATTTTACAGTACCAAAATCTTGTTTAAGTTGGTTAAACAGAAAGAGGGCTTCGAGACGAAGATCCAGACGCTTGAATCCCCTAATTCCAATAAACGAGCGAAAAGATATACTAGATCGAAAATTAGGGCAGGGATCGCGATCGAAAATAATTGTGAAAAACCCTGGAAAAAGAAAAACTGACGAACAGGCTAACGAACGAACGTTCACTGTCTGCGGCTAACGGGTGAACAGTGTTCGTTAAAACGAACGTCCGCAAAATAAGTAAACCGATGGAAGACCGAACCGATCTAATAAATTAAACCGGAAACTAAAAGTAAACCAGGGTTAACCATGGAAAACCGAACGGTCAACGGCGGGGTCAACGGCGAGATCCGATGCGGCAGTGGCGGCTCTGGCGACGGCGGGCAGCGGCGCGGCGGGAAGCGGCGCGGCGGCGGGCGGGTGGCGGCGGGAGGCTGCGCGCGGCAGCAGCGGCGGCGCTACAGTTCGGGGGCGGCGCGCGGGTGGGCTAAGGCGGCGGGGTGGGCTGCGGGGCGGACTATAAGAGGGGGCCGGCCTGGGGAGTCCTGGCCGGTTACGGCCCGAAGTCGGTTTGACTTTTTTTTAATATTCCGACGCGCGGAAAAAGAAAGAAAAGGAATACTAAAGAGACTCCAAAAATCCAGAAATAAATTTTCCTCGTCCTCTTAAAATAAGCCGGACAGGGTGAACATTTATTTGGGCCTATAATGCATTTTTTGAAAAACGCATATTTTTCCTAATTCAAATAAAATTGCAATAAAATCCAAATAAAAATTTGCAAATTGATTTTAATATTTTTCTTCCAATATTTCATTTATTTTGGAGAAGTCATATTATCTCCTCTCATATATTTTGATATGAAATATTTTCAAAGAGAAAATTTATTAAAACCAAAGTGATCCTTGTTTCCATATTTGATAAAATTCAAATATGCAAAACGGTGAAATCCCCAACTCTCTCCGAGGGTCCTTGAGTTGCTTAGAATTTCTAGGATAGCAGAAAACGAAATGTACAAAATATGATATGCATGAATGACCTATGTATAACATTCCAAATTGAAAATTTGGGATGTTACAAACCTACCCCCTTAAGATGAACCTCGTCCTCGAGATTCGGGTTGGCTAGAAAATAGGTGTGGATGGTCTTTCCGTAGATCATCCTCCCATTCCCAAGTGGCTTGATCCTCGGTATGGTGGCTCCACTGAACTTTGCAAAACTTGATAACCTTGCTGCGAGTAACTCGGCTGGCAAACTTAAGAATCTTGGCAGGTTTGTCCTTGTAGGTCAAATCACTATCCAACTATATTGCTTCCAGTGGCACTGTATCTCTCAGAGGAATATCGGCCATCTTAGCATGGCACTTCTTCAACTGAGAAATGTGAAACACATCATGAACTCCTGAGAGTCCTTCGGGTAACTCCAACTTGCAGGCAATCTCTCCCATGCGTTCCAAAACACGGTACAGTCCCACAAAACACGCCCTGTCTCTGATTTCATAGACTACCTCCTTGCGTTTTGAATCTGCATAACTCTTCTGTCTGGACTGAGCTATCTTCAGTCTGGACTGAGCTATCTTCAGTCTATCTTGAATTAGTTTAACCTCTTCTTCCGACTCCTTAATCAAATCGGGTCCAAACAACTGACGGTCTCCAACCTCATCCCACATCAACGATGTTCTGCACCTTCTTCCATACTGGGCCTCGAACGGTGCCATCTTCAAACTGGCCTGGTAGCTATTGTTATACGAGAACTCTGCGTAGGGAAAATTATCATCCCAACTAGACCCATAGTCTAGCGCACAAGCTCTCAACATGTCCTCCAGAATCTGATTGACTCTCTCTGTCTCTCCATCTGTCTGCGAGTGAAAAGTTGTACTGAACTCTAGCCTGGTTCCCAAAGTCCGATGCAGCTGGTGCCAAAACTTTGAAGTAAACTATGTTCCTCTATCTGATACGATGGTCCTCAGAACTCCGTGGAGACATACGATGCTGGTCATATATATCTTGGCCAACTTCGCACTTGTATAAGTGGTTTTCACCAGGACAAAGTTAGCTACTTTGGTCAAGCTATCCACTACTACCCAGATTGAATCATATCCCGATCGGGTCCTGGGTAATCCGGTGATGAAATCCATGCCAAGCTTATCCCACTTCCATTCGGGTATCGGCATAGGCTGCAGTAATCCTGCTGGCTTCTGATATTCTGCCTTCACTCTCTGACATACATCACATATGGCTACATATTCGGCAATATCCTTCTTCATACCAGTTCACCAGAAACGCTCCTTCAAATCCAAATACATCTTGGTGTTTCCGGGGTGTATCGAGTATGGTGAGTCGTGAGCTTCCTGTAATATCAACTTCCTGATCTCGGCATTATTTGGCACAAAAATACGGTCTTCGAACCACAAGGTGTTGTGCTCATCCTCACGAAAACCTTTGCCTTTGTCTTCACTCGTCTTCTCCTTTATCTCGGCAATTTCTTTTTCATCCTTCTGAGCTTCTCGAATCTTTTCCAACAATGTCGACTGCACTTCCATGGTTGTAACAAAACCTTTAGGAACTATCTCCAAACGAAGTTCCCTGGGATACTCTGCTAACTCTTTTGGCATTCCTCCGCTTACGAGGGTATTGGCGTAACTCTTCCGTCTCAAAGCGTCTGCTACGACATTGGCCTTGCCTGGATGATAGTGCAACTTCATATCATAATCTTTTATAAGCTCCAACCATCTCCTTTGCCTGAGGTTCAACTCCTTCTGGGTGAAAATGTACTTCAAACTCTTATGATCCGTGTACACATCACAACGGTTACCGATCAGAAAATGCCTCCAAGTCTTGAGTGCATGCACTATAGCTGCTAACTCCAAATCATGCGTGGCATAATTCAATTCGTGCGGTTTATGTTGTCGTGAGGCATACGAAACAACCCGTCCGTCTTGCATAAGTACTCCTCCAAGTCCTAAGCGAGAGGCGTCGCAATACACTTGGAAATCCTTGCGTATATCCAGCAAAATCAGCACTGGGGCTGTAGTCAAACATTTCTTCAACTCCTAGAAACTTGCTTCGCATTCTTCAGTCCAATGGAACTTGGTGTCCTTCTTCAACAACGTCGTCATAGGTTTCGCAATCTTAGAGAAATTTTCAATGAATCTCCGATAGTATCCGACGAGTCCAAGAAAACTGCGGATCTCTCCAACTGAGGTGGGTGCCAACCACTCAGTGACTGATTTAACCTTGGTAGGGTCCACTGCTATACCTTCTCCTGATATAACATGTCCAAGAAATCCAACTTCCTTCAACCAAAACTCACATTTGCTAAACTTGTCATATAACTGGTGTTCTCTGAGCTTCTCGAGAATTAAACGCAAGTGCTCCTTATGGTCCTCTTCATTCTTTGAGTATACCAAGATATCATCTATGAACACCACGACAAACTTATCCAAAAACTCCATGAACACCTTATTCATCATACTCATGAAATAGGCGGGGGCGTTAGTCAATCCAAATGACATAACCGTATACTCATATAGCCCATACCTTGTGGTGAATGTTGTCTTAGGTATATCCTTTTCTCGAATCTTCAACTGGTGGTATCCTGATCACAGGTCGATCTTCGAAAACACCTTTGCTCCTTGCAGCTGGTCAAACAAATCATTGATCATCGGTAGTGGGTACTTATTCGTGATTGTCACTTCATTTAATGCCCGATAATCAACAACCATTCTTAGGGACTTATCCTTCTTCTCAACCAAGAGCACTGGGTCTCCCCACAGTGATGAACTTCGTCGAATGTAACCTTTCTCCAATAACTCCTTAATCTGTTTCTTGATCTCTTCCAGATCATTTGAGGGCATCCGGTATGGTCTCTTTGATATTGGCCCGGTGCCTGCCAATAGCTCTATCAAAAACTCTATGTCTCGATCGGGCGGCATGCCTGGTAACTCCTCTGGAAATACATCCGGGTAATCCTTCACGACAGGCACTTCCTCCTGAACAACTCCCGTGAGAGAATGTACTTGGGTTCTCCTTGGCGAATGCCTGGAAACATACTTGATCCTTTTTCCCTCCGGGGTGGTAAGCATAATTGACTTACTCACGCAATCAATGTTTCCCCCATACATAGATAGCAAATCCATTCCTAGTATCACATCCAATCCTTGTGACTCCAAAGTTATCAGGTCTGAGGGGAAAACATGACTTCCAATGGTCAATGGTATCTGAAAACATCCTTGACTTGCCATATACTCGACTCCTGGCAAACTTACTAACATGGGTGTCCTAAGTACCTTAGTGGGCAACTTATACTTATCCATGAATCCCCTTGATATGTATGAATGCGATGCACCCGTATCAAAAAGAACAATTGCAGTAAAAGACTTAACCAAAAACTTACCGATAACTGCATCTGGCTGCTCCTCAACTTCCTCCACGTTCACGTGGTTCACTTGTCCTCTGTTGAAAGGGTTGGGCTTCTTCCCAGCGCTTCCATTGCCATTGCCGTTCTTACATTATGGAAAATCATTGGCGTAGTGCCCAGTCTTCCCGCACTTGAAACAAGCAATGTGACTTTGATCCTTCTTAGCGGGTGTGGCTGGGTTAGAGTGGTTCTGATTGCTGCTTCCTCCATTCCCATTCCCGTTCCTTGGGCCATTATGATTATGGGAACTTCCTCCATTGTGGGTGTGTCCTCCATGGTTATGGACAAGTCCTCCCGAGTTCGGGGTGAGATGAGGCTTCTGCTGAGCTCCAGAATTGTACTTTCCTTGTCCATATTTCCTATTACGGATCTCTATCTGCTGCTGCTTCCCTTCAATCATAAGAGCCTTGTCTACCAAATCCTGGTAGTTGTTGAATGTTGCCACCATCAACTGCATGCTCATCTCATCATTTAGCCCTTCCATAAACTTCTCCTGCTTCGCGGCATCTGTGGCCACGTCATCAGGGGCATAACGAGATAGCTTACTAAACTCATCTATGTACTGAGCCACAGTACGATTTCCCTGGTGTGAGTTGCGAAACTCACGCTTTTTCATGCTCATAGCTCCGGTGGATACATGGGCTGTGCGGAATGCTTGCTGAAACTGGTCCCAAGTGACATTGGCTGTAGGAAAAGTGACTGTGTAATTCTCCCACCATGCGGCTGTTGGTCCATCCAATTGGTGTGCGGCAAAACGCACCTTCTCCGCATCTGTGCAACCTGCGGTGGTCAACTCCCTTCCTATCCTGCACAGCCAATCATCAGCAACTATGGCTCGGTGCTACTGGAAAACACCGGTGGCTGCAGCCTTAGAAAATGGGCTAAGTTGTTAACTGGAGGTGGTGGCGATGGGTTATTGTTGTTGTTGTTGTTGTTGTTTTTGTTGTTGTTGTTGCCTTGGTTCTGAACTAACAACTGCATCAAGGCATTCTGCTTCTGGATCAACTGAGTGAGCTCCGGTGGGAAAGCAAAACTGGGGTCACGTCTCGGAGGCATCTGATGGGTTTTAGAGGGAAGAGATTAGAATAGAATGAGGTCTAATGAGAAAGCACTACCCATATGCACATGAGACAAACACAATCATATCATTTCACTCAATCAATCAGGCAAGGGCATGCAAACGGTCTAGAACTGTTGTTAAAAGTGCTCGGACTACTACTATTTACATGGGGAAAAAACTACTAGTCATATGGTGGTCATCTAGAAATATTGCTTGGTGGGAGACTCCATGATATCCGCTCCAGCTTCGTCTTCATAGTCATCACCACTATCATCGGGGTCGGAGTCGGTCTCGTCGATGATGATGTAGTCTTCAGAATGAATCTCCTTAGGGTCATCGTCTTCTCCTCCTGGCGCGAGGTCTCCTAGGAAAACTCCTAGCTTCCTTGTTAGGTCGTCATTCTTCTCCACTAGTATGATGATTTCCTCCTCATAATCATCGCGTGTAGCCTTGAGTTCCTCTTCTAGCTCGGCAATCCTGGTCATTGCCTTCTGCAGATCCATCATGCTTGCGCACATCTGGTTCTCCTGGCATCGAATGTGCTGGTTTAGCTCCTGGATGAATGCTGCAATGGATCTATCCCTCCTGGTGCTGATCATCTCCCATTGCTCGTCTTGGCGTCCACATATCTGGTATATAGTGTCCTTTAGCTCTTGTTTGTAGACTTCTCCAATACGTCCCATAGAAATGTGGGCTGTCATGCTCTTGCCTAGACTCCAAGTGGGTGCATCAAAGGAAAACTCTATGGAATTCGTAACTGGTGTGAGTGTCCTTCCTGGAATTTGAACTCTAATCATCCAGCGCTCCTCTTCTGGTAAAGTGGCGTTGTAGGTCCTGGTGAAGCTTGCTATTCCAATGTTCAGGTACCTAGTGACTTCCTTCAAGTGTCATCCAAAAGGTGTGTCTTCATCCGGTTGTGCAAACTTGTTCCTCGTATCCGCCATCCTAAAGAGTAGAAAATTGAGAGGAGTCATAAATGAGTAGAGAAGAGTGACCTATGGATTTTCTTAGTGGTCGTGTCCTACATTCAGCGTGTGCTCTGATACCATCTTGTAGCGACCCAACCTCAAACGGTCAAGTCTCTGTGCTTCAGTGTCATCCCTGGATCGGTAATGCTGACACACACAGTACTCAAAGGATTTATAACAGAGTAGAAATCACACACTTATTACATCGGATGTATCCAGAGAGAACTTATTACAATAAATATGGCTTAAGGCCATCTAATACGATAACAGCGGAAGGCTTGGAAGATAAAGTGAGTCCATCAACTCCAACGACATATCTGAGTGCATGACAAACGACCTATCGCGTCTTACTCCTCGTTTGAGAAGTCTGCAACATAATACGTTGCAGCCCGAAAATAGGTCAGCGCATGGAATATGCTGGCAATGTAACACAGTAGAGCAATGAATAGATAAAGGCTATCCCTACATGTATATATGGCTGGTGGAGGCTCTATGGTTACATGGTTTTGCGAAAAGCTAATTTTTTTCCTACAACAAAGGAATCAGTTTTTATTTAACTATCATGGTAGTTGAAACACTTGAGAATGGTACCCCCATCTCAATCCCAATTAAAAGTAAATATCAACCCAACAAATTAATTTAGAGTGATGAGATATAGTAGGATAATCCAAGTACTAGATACTCAAGTTGTCCATAACCGGGGACACGACTAACCATGATTAGTTTGTACACTCTGCAGAGGTTTGCGCACTTTTCCCCACAAGACTCGATCTCCTCCATTAGAATTCTCGCACTACATGATGTTTGAGAAACAGATGACCGAGACACAGTCTTTCAGAAGCATTAACTCTTAACTCCGGGTGGACAGTTACACCTACTTTCCCTCTACATCTGCTAGCCCACCATTGAAAGAGTTCATGCAACTTACTCCACTATGCCAGTGTAACACCCTCGATGCGGCTATATCTCCCACGTGTCGAAGCACGACTTAGAGGCATAACCGCATTGAAAGCAATGTCGCAAGTGAGGTAAGCTTCACACAACCCATGTAATAAATAAGGGAAAGAGATACATAGCTGGCTTACAATCGCCACTTCACACAAATACATGAATAAAGCATTACATCATCCAAATACAATCAGGGCCCGACTACGGAACCAAAATAAAAGAAGAACCCCAAATGCGACAAAGGTCCCCGATCGACCCCAACTGGGCTCCACTACTGACCAACTAGAACGAAACAACACAAAGGACAAGATCTTCATCGAGCTCCTCCTGAGCTTGGTTGCGTCATCTGCATGGACTCATCGGCACCTGCAAGCTGGTTTTTGAAGTATCTGTGAGCCACGGGGACTCAGCAATCTCGCACCCTCGCGATCAAGACTATTTAAGCTTATGGGTAAGGTAAAGGTATGAGGTGGAGCTGCAACAAGCGACTAGCATATATGGTGGCTAACATACGCAAATGAGAGCGAGAAGACAAGGCAAAGCACGGTCGAGAAACTATGATCAAGAAGTGATCCTAGAACAACCTACGTCAAGCATAACTCCAACACCGTGTTCACTTCTCGGACTCCACCGGAAAGAGACTATCACGGTAACACACGCTGTTGATATATTTTAATTAAGGTCAACTTCAGGTTTTCTACAACCGGACGTTAACAAATTCCCATCTGCCCATAACCGCGGGCACGGCTTTCGAAAGTTCAAATCCCTGCAGGGGTGTCCCAACTTAGCCCATCACAAGCTCTCATGGTCAACGAAGTAATAGACCTCCTCCCGAGACATTCCAATCAGACTCGGTGTCCTAGTTCTTCAAGACATCCTCGACAATGGTAAAACAAGTCCAGCAAAGACCACCCGATGCACCGACATCCCGATAGGAGCTGCACATATCTCGTTCTCAGGGCACACCGGATAAGCTAAGCGTACGGGAGCCAACGTAACCCAAGTTGCCAAGGGACGGCCCCGCACGGTGCTCTGGGTTGGACCAACACTTAGACAAGCACTGGCCCGGGGGAGGTTAAAATAAGATGACCCTCGGGATGCGCGACTCCCAAGGGAAAAAGGCTAGGTGGCAAATGGTAAAACCAAGGTTGGGCCTTGCTGGAGGAGTTTTATTCAAAGCGAATTGTCATGGGGTTGCCATTATAACCCAACCGCGTAAGGAACGCAAAATCCGGGAACATAACACCGATATGACGGAAACTAGGGCGGCAAGAGTGGAACAAAACACCGGGCATAAGGCCGAGCCTTCCACCATTTACCAAGTATATAGATGCATTAATTAAATAAGATATATTGTGATATCCCAACAAGTAAACATGTTCCTACAAGGAACAACATCTCCATGTTCCAACGAGGAACAAACTTCAATCTTCACCTCCAACTAACAACGCTATAAGAGGGGCTGAGCAAAGCGGTAACATAGCCAATCAACGGTTTGCTAGGACAAGGTGGGTTAGAAGCTTGGTTCAACAATATGGGAGGCATGATAAGCAAGTGGTAGGTATCGCAGCATAGGCATAGGAAAAGAGCGAGCAACTAAGCGAGCAAAGTAGAAGTGATTTCGAGGGTATGATCATCTTGCCTGAAATCCCGCAAGGAAGAAGATCGAGTCCATGAAGAAGACAAACGGAAGTAGTCGAATGGATCCTCACACACGCGACGTTATCGGAACCAACCCGGAGAAGCAAACACCGGAAAAGAAGCATACAACATAGTAAACAACCAACACATGAACATGATATAATATGCGGGATGCGGTATGCGATGCATATGCATGATTCAACAAGGAATGAATGAACCTGGCCGCAACTTGGAAATCCAAGTATGCCACTGGAAAGGTGACATGAAATCGCTTGAAAACGATATAAAGATCACCGGAATCGGAGCTATGGTTTGGAAATGGCAAGCAATTCAAATATGGCACCGGTCTGCGATATACAGCAAGTAGCCAACTAAATGCAACAAGATGAACATTCTACAACACTCAAACATGGCAACAAAATACATGAAAGGGATCCATTCATGATGCTTAACAAAAGTCTAGCACTGAGCTACGGCCAATTCATCCATTAACTGGTTCAAACAAGCATGGCAAAAATGCATATGATAAACATATTTCATACTTAGTGAAATTAACACAAGCCTGGAATTTCAGATCAGATAGCACACTTCGGAGCATGAAAACTATATGCTACAGGACCTGAACATGGCAAAGTAAAGCATGGCATGGAGCTACTCAAAGATCTTAACAAAAGTCCCTTAGTGACCTTGATCCAAAAGGGATCAGAAAATACATTTGCAAGCATGTGAACATGGCAAAAACATAATCAGATCACAGACAGTGAAAACTGGAGCATGCTGAAAACAGATATCAAGTAGGCATGTTTACGAGCTCGATGCACTCACTACAGAGCAAGTCATGACAATCTAAGCATACACCCATCAAGAACACACAAAATTCAAGCTAGAAATGGCAAGAACAATAGCATAGCATGCACGAATCAACTACAACATCATCGGCAAAATTGCTAACAAGTAGACAATCTGCCCAGATTCACGAAGTAGCAGAAGTAGAGGTCGATTGACTCAAGCTAGGTTGCTCAATAATTGCAAACAAATACATGGATGGATAGAGCACTACAATATTAACAAATTATCCTTACTGATCATCCTCAAAAGAGGCACGGATCACTAGGAAACAACAAGAACATATGGCATAATGAGATAAAAAGGTCAAGGACTAAGTGGAAATGCTAAGTCCCTGAAATCAGCATTACCAAGTGCCTCACTTTGCAAGCTCGTGCTAGTCACCACACACATCACAAAAATACATGGGTTGCACCTTTGGAAAGATGGAAAACCCCTTAAAAAACACATGTAGAGCTCATGGGCATATCATGCACACAATAATCATGGCAAAAATGACAAATATCTAATTGGAGCAGCGGATCTGACAATTATCTCAAGTAGCACTCTTCTAACAGCATTTCGGGCATCAAGATGAAATCAAATTAAAATGATGGAATCAGATGAAATGATGTACTCTCTGAGGCGAACATTTTGATATGCTATATGCCCAAAACGGATCTACGGATGCAAAGTTACGATGCGATGAACATGGGCATATGAATCTGGGAATTTTGGGCCTCGCGAAAAATGAGGTGCGGTTTTCGGCCACGCGGTCGTGATCAAACGCTCTAGATGACGGAGAGGGTTTAGGTGGGTTTTGGGCCAAATTGAAAGGGTGTTGGGCTGCAACACACCCGAGGCCTTTTCGGTTCCTCGGTTAACCCTTGGAGCATCAAACGAAGTCCAAATGGTACGAAACTTGACAGGCGGTCTACCGGTAGTAAACCAAGGCCGCATGACAAGTCTTGGTCCAATCCAGAAATGTTTAATCTCCACACACGAGAAGAAGGTAGAAATGACCACCGGAGGAGAACGGAGCGCCGGATTACAAAACGGGCAATGGGAAAAATGCTCGGATGCATGAGACGAACACGTATGCAAATGAAATGCACATGATGACATGATATGCAATGCATGACACGCAAGCAATGACAAGTCAACAACAGCGAATAACTGGACGACACCTGGCACATCGGTCTTGGGGCATTACAACACTCCACCACTACGAGAGGATCTCGTCCCGAGATCTAGAATGGCACCGGAGGGAAAACGGAAGAGAAAGAGAAGAGGTAAAACTAAGTTGCTTCTTTTACAAACGAGTGAAACCAAAGAACCTTGCAAAGGTTACACAAATTCGAGAAAAGAATACAACGAAGGTGAACAAGGTCGAAAACACTCCGTTAGAAAAGAGGGACAAAGAACATTGCGAAAACCTTGAGGTTGAAGGGCAAGATATATATTGAAAACACTCCGGTTAAAGAAGGGAATCAAGGAAGACCAAATTCGGGCAGCACTCCAGTTGAAAAGAAAGAAATTGAATAAGAACATGGTAAGATGAGAAGATACTTTATGACATTACAAAACACTGCCTCCGGAACGAAGGGAAACAATATCTTGAGAGAGCACGGTTACAACAAATGCTAGAATGGAGTTGTTGAAAACCAACAACGAAAAGAATAAGTTTGATATGGACTTATGGAGTACATCTCAAATTATGAGGTGACAACCTGCCACTCACGGGAAAAGAATTGGATGGATATGAGCAAAATGACGAGAAAGTATATCGCACCGGAAAGGATGAAGAAAAACTTGGGTCCTTTATAAGCACCATGGATAACAACAATCCCTAGGGAAAACTTTAGGTGAAAAAATAACCCAAAGTAACTCCAAAGAAGAGGTTGATGGATTTAAAATACCTCATTCTTAATAACATGTGAATCATGAAACATGAACTCAAATTATCAAGAATGACATAATACCACCTCTAAAGATACGGAAGAAAGAATTTCACTACGGATAGCAAGATGAAGAAAGCTTGAGCTCCTTTGAAAAGAATCTTGATGAACAGTTTGAGAAAGAATTAAATCCTTGATGAACCATCATGTAGAACCTTCATGACGAACTCCGGTAACAAAAGAATGATCAAACGGAAAGGAAGATGAGAAGAGTAAGGTTGAAGCCTTGCAATGATTAGATGAAGCTTAGCAACAAGATCAAGAGAAAACTTGGCACTCCGGTAAAGAAAGATGAACAAATGGAAACAAGAATTTGGTGAGCCTCCGGAATAAGGAATTGAATTTAGTCAATGAAAGAAGAATAAGAATTACATTATGCTTATCCTTCACCAATTAAATTGATGACAATCAATGGATTTGGCACACTATTTATTCTCGTAGAAAAGATTAAGAGAGATATCGATAACTTGATAAGGACATGATGGAACCGCCGGTGGGATTTGGAACAACGAATGAATTGATATGATAAACAAGGAAGAGAAATCTTGAACGAACCACCGTAAGAATTGGAAATGAACAAAGTAAGATAAAGAAACACCGGGAATAATTATAAGAAGAACGAAGATACTTGAGAGGATTTAGATGTAAGTGAAATGAATAGATCACGGACCGATTAGAGATCACTTGAACGATGCACCGGTAAGATTGAGGAATGATAACTGAGAATGAATAAACCTGAATTGATGGACTCCAGATAACAAACTGAGAAGACTCTTGAATTGCTCCGGATAGGTGAAAAGAATTTACACAATCAAAACAATTAAGAGAGGATGGCCTCGAATTAGAACCACAAATCTTTGAGAGAACGGATAAGATATGGAGGTAAAATTCTTATTCGGTCTTCAAACACAGAGAATGACGATGAGGAACACCACCATGAATTGTTTATACACTCCGGAAGAATCAAAACAAAGAGGTTGAGCCAATGATGAAAAGAATTTGGAAGATCTAGGAGAAAGGCATTTGACTGATGATAACTCATTCGTACGTCAAACTTGGAAAAGAATTTGAGAGTAACGCCGGGAAAATAAGAAGAGTCAGGTAAGATCCTGGGAAAAGACCTGTGGGTTAGGGCCAACTCAAAAGAAACACCGTTGAGCGATTACTTGAAAAGAGATATTGCACCGGTTGAATTAAATGGCTTGAATAACATAAGAACCTCGAACTAGGTTGAATGGACTTGAATGAAAAAAAACGAGCCTTCTGAGATATCTTGAGCACTCCGGGACAATAGAATAGCGAGAGGTGAACGATTAAGAATTGCACCGTCATGAGAAAACATTGAAATACGGAAAAGAATATGATCAACACCGAAAGCTTGAATTGGTTCCACCGGAGAAGAAAAAGAATGAATAATGGTGAACTAGAAACTTCGTTAAAATCTTCATGAGCATCACCGGGTAAGAACATGAAGGAAGAAGCATGGAGAGACTTCCATAATAAAATGGATACTTGATAAAGAAATCCGAGTTCTTGAAAAAAAAGGGGGGGGGGGGGGGGAAAAACAAAGACAACTTGGCAAGGAAGAAAACAACACCGTTGAGGAAGTTGAGATTGGATCTTGCGGATGTTGAAATGTTCGGATCCACTTGAAGAGAAACACACCGGTGAAAAGGATTGACATGACAGACTCGATGATCAAGAAGGATTAGTGATTCACATCGGAGTATGAGAACACCATTTGGGGAAGGTATGGAATCAACACTTGACATTGAAGCAACCCGAATACCACAACTCAAGACAAAACAAAGGATTGGCTTGCAGAATAAGCCAGAACAAACATATGATAGAGATTTCGTCCGAAGTTTTCGTGGTGGGGCCTACACGGGCTCGATCGTACAGCGCCATCATGTACAAGGCAGTGCACATGACATACGAAGCGTCCCCGAGTCGGCATAGCCAAGGACTCTTTAAGACACAACGAGACCACTGTAAAACCGTCCGTGAATAGGCGGACCACTAGACGTCGAACCCCAATTTCATATCATACATCTGTCGGAAAGATATCCTAAGAGCTACTTGAATTCCCACCTATGAAACTCCCGAACCTTTCCAGTTATGCAATCAGGTGTTGGGGATATAGGGGAAGCATAATATCTCACCCAAAACTAGCAAATCCTACATCCAGCTGTATCCATCCTTCAACACATAACCAAGAAACCTTCGGAAATCATCTACCTCAACCTTCGAAAAGCATCAGTTATACAAGTTATGGCGATACTCCCGAACTCCCGCCCCAGTACTGGGTGGCGTCGAGGTTATCTCACCAACGAACTACATAAAAGAGATTTTCGATGTCGGCGTACTAAACTCAGGTATTCCAGAACTGCAATAATAAAATTATGACGACAACACCTCAGAGCTCAACTCCCCGGGACACTTCCACAAAACCCCTGACAGGAGGCACCAAGACAATGTTCTCGTCACAAAACCATCGGAACGATTCCAAGATACCCGCGTGATCCTAAATTTTTTTAGTGAAATTTGAGAAGAGAAGAGTCAAAACTCTACGTCAGGATGCCTTACTAGAGCGATGAAGGGACTGGGGACTAAAAATAATTCCTAAACTCTCCGATATATAATTCCTAAATGACTCAAAACATTTTTCTAGACCCAACTCGGCTGCTAAAACGATCAAGCAATGGGGCTCCTAAGGTCGGGAAGGCTCTGATTACCAACTTGTAACGCCCTCGATGCGGCTATATCTCCCACGTGTCGAAGCACGACTTAGAGGCATAACCCATTGAAAGCAATGTCACAAGTGAGGTAATCTTCACACAACCCATGTAATACATAAGGAAAAGAGATACATAGCTGGCTTACAATCGCCACTTCATACAAATACATGAATAAAGCATTACATCATCCAAATACAATCAGGGCCCGACTACGGAACCAAAATAAAAGAAGAACCCCAAATGCGACAAAGGTCCCCGATCGACCCCAACTGGGCTCCACTACTGACCAACTAGAACGAAACAACACAAAGGACAAGATCTTCATCGAGCTCCTCCTGAGATTGGTTGTGTCATCTGCACGGACTCATCGGCACCTGCAAGCTGGTTTTTGAAGTATCTGTGAGCCACGGGGACTCAGCAATCTCGCACCCTCGTGATCAAGACTATTTAAGCTTATGGGTAAGGTAAAGGTATGAGGTGGAGCTGCAACAAGCGACTAGCATATATGGTGGCTAACATACGCAAATGAGAGCGAGAAGAGAAGGCAAAGCACGGTCAAGAAACTATGATCAAGAAGTGATCCTAGAACAACCTACGTCAAGCACAACTCCAACACCGTGTTCACTTCCCGGACTCCGCCGGAAACAGACCATCACGGTAACACACGCTGTTGATATATTTTAATTAAGGTCAACTTCAGGTTTTCTACAACCGGACATTAACAAATTCCCATCTGCCCATAACCGCGGGCACGGCTTTCGAAAGTTCAAATCCCTGCAGGGGTGTCCCAACTTAGCCCATCATAAGCTCTCACGGTCAATGAAGGAATAGACCTCCTCCCGAGACATTTCGATCAGACTCGGTATCCCGGTTCTTTAAGACATCCTCGACAATGGTAAAACAAGTCCAGCAAAAACCACCCGATGCGCCGACATCCCGATAGGAGCTGCACATATCTCGTTCTCAGGGCACACCGGATAAGCTAAGAGTACGGGAGCCAACGTAACCCAAGTTGCCAAGGGACGGCCCCGCACGGTGCTCTGGGTTGGACCAACACTTAGACAAGCACTGGCCCGGGGGGGTTAAAATAAGATGACCCTTGGGATGCGCGACTCCCAAGGGAAAAAGGCTAGGTGGCAAATGGTAAAACCAAGGTTGGGCCTTGCTGGAGGAGTTTTATTCAAAGCAAACTATCAAGGGGTTCCCATTATAACCCAACCGCGTAAGCAACGCAAAATCCGGGAACATAACACCGATATGACGGAAACTAGGGCGGCAAGAGTCGAACAAAACACCAGGCATAAGGCCGAGCCTTCCACCATTTACCAAGTATATAGATGCATTAATTAAATAAGATATATTGTGATATCCCAACAAGTAACCATGTTCCTACAAGGAACAACATCTCCATGTTCCAACGAGGAACAAACTTCAATCTTCACCTGCAACTAACAACGCTAAAAGAGGGGCTGAGCAAAGCGGTAACATAGCCAATCAACGGTTTACTAGGACAAGGTGGGTTAGAGGCTTGGTTCAACAATCTGGGAGGCATGATAAGCAAGTGGTAGGTATCGCAGCATAGGCATAGCAAAAGAGCGAGCAACTAAGCGAGCAAAGATAGAAGTGATTTCAAGGGTATGATCATCTTGCCTGAAATCCCGCAAGGAAAAAGAACGAGTCCATGAAGAAGACAAACGGAAGTAGTCGAACGGATCCTCACAAATGCGACGTGATCGGAACCAACCCGAAGAAGCAAACACCGGAAAAGAAGCACACAACATAGTAAACAACCAACACATGAACATGATATGATATGCGGGATGCGGTATGCGATGCATATGCATGATTCAACAAGGAATGAATGAACCTGGCCTCAACATGGAAATCCAAGTGTGCCACTGGAAAGGTGAGATGAAATCGCTTGAAAACGATATAAAGATCACCAGAATCGGAGCTACGGTTTGGAAATGGCAAGCAATTCAAATATGGCACCGGTCTGCGATATACAGCAAGTAGCCAACTAAATGCAACAAGATGAACATGCTACAGCACTCAAACATGGCAGCAAAATACATTGAAGGGATCCATTCATGATTCTTAACAAAAGTCTAGCACTGAGCTACGGCCAATTCATCCATTATAAGGTTCAAACAAGCATGGCAAAAATGCATATGATAAATAGATTTCAGACTTTGTGAAATTAACACAAGCCTGGAATTTCAGATCAGATAACACACTTCGGAGCATGAAAACTATATGCTAGAGGACCTGAACATGGCAAAGTAAAGCATGGCATGGAGCTACTCAAAGATCTTAACAAAAGTCCCTTAGTGACCTTGAGCCAAAAGGGATCAGAAAATACATTTGCAAGCATGTGAACATGGCAAAAACATAATCAGATCACAGACAGTGAAAACTGGAGCATGCTGAAAACAGATATCAAGTAGGCATGTTTACGAGCTCGATGCACTCACTACAGAGCAAGTCATGACAATCTAAGCATACACCCATCAAGGACACACAAAATTCAAGCTAGACATGGCAAGAACAATAGCATAGCATGCACGGATCAACTACAACATCATCGGCAAAATTGCTAACAAGTAGACAATCTGCCCAGATTCACGAAGTAGCAAAAGTAGAGGTCGATTGACTCAAGCTAGGGTGCTCAATAATTGCAAACAAAGACATTGATGGATAGAGCATACAATATTAACAAATTATCCTTACTGATCATCCTCAAAAGAGGCACGGATCACTAGGAAACAACAAGAACATATTGCATAATGAGATAAACAGGTCAAGGACTTAGTGGAAATGCCATGTCCCTGAAATCAGCATTACCAAGTGCCTCACTTTGCAAGCTCCTGCTAGTCACCACACACATCACAAAAATACATGGGCTGCACCTTTGGAAAGATGGCAAAAACCTTAACAAAACACATGTAGATCTCATGGGCATATCATGCACACAATAATCATGGCAAAAATGACAAATATCTAATTGGAGCAGCGGATTTGACAATTATCTCAAGTAGCACTCTTCTAACAGCATTTCGGGCATCAAGATGAAATCAAATGAAAATGATGCAGTGAGATGAAATGATGTACTCTCTGAGACGAACATTTTGATATGCTATATGCCCAAAACAGATCTACGGATGCAAAGTTATGATGCGATGAACATGGGCTTATGAATCTGGGAATTTTGCGGACTTAGTAGAATTTATAGACCTCGCGAAAAATGCACTGGGCCGGAGGAGATGGGCCGGCGGGGACGTAGCTGGACCGCAGACGAGGCTGATTTGGCCGGCCCACGCGGGCGGCGCTGGAGGTCAACGGAGGCGCAGCGAGGGGTTCCCGATCTGATCCGGGCGGGGCAGCGGCCATGGCGCGGCTCCGGCGAGCTCGAAGCGCGGGGCGGCCGGAGGGGGCGCGAGGAGCCCGGATCTGGCGACGGGCGGCCGGATCCGGTCATCTCCGGTGAGGGGCGGCGGCAGGGAAGCGCATGTACGGCGGCAGCGAGTCGGCGGCGAGGTGGAGCTGCCCGACGAGGAGGAATGGCAGCGGGGCGGCGCGGGGCACTCCGGTGAGAGCGACGCCGGTGAACGGGCGGCGGGACGGGTCCCAGGCGGCGGCGTGGGGCGGCCAACGCCAGCGAAGGGGATGAGCGGCGGGGAAGACGCGCTCGGGCCGCGGCGGCGCGCGGACGGGCTCGCGCGGGCCCGTGATGGGCTCCGCGGGCCGGCGGGCGCGGGGCGGAGAGAGAGGACGCCTGAGACGCGTGGCGCGAGGGGATTGGATGTGGGAGGTGGCTCGGCTGACGTGGCAGATGCTGATAGGTCGGAGTGAGGTGGCAGCGGCGAGCGGACATGTCCGGCCGGTGGTGGGAAGTCTGTCCGGCGGCGCGAGGAGGAAGATGGCTAGGGTTCATCCGCGAATTTGGAAGGGTTGCACATATATATAGGTAGAGGGAGCTAGGAGAGTCCAAATGAGGTGCGGTTTTCGGCCACGCGGTCGTGATCAAACGCTCTAGATGACGGAGAGGGTTTAGGTGGGTTTTGGGCCAAATTGAAAGGGTGTTGGGCTGCAACACACACGAGGCCTTTTCGGTTCCTCGGTTAACCGTTGGAGCATCAAACGAAGTCCAAATGGTACGAAACTTGACAGGCGGTCTACCGGTAGTAAACCAAGGCCGCATGACAAGTCTCGGTCCAATCCAGAAATGTTTAATCTCCACACACGAGAAGAAGGTAGAAATGACCACCGGAGGAGAACGGAGCGCCGGATTGCAAAACGGGCAACGGGAAAAATGCTCGGATGCATGAGACGAACACGTATGCAAATGAAATGCACATGATGACATGATATGCAATGCGTGACACGCAAGGAATGACAAGGCAACAACAGCGAATAACCGGACGACACCTGGCACATCGGTCTCGGGGCGTTACAGCCAGAGCCCATAATGGCTTGTGGCTGCACACAGAAGTTTCTAGCATGAATAATCTCATGATCCCTTTGAGCCTAGGTGGCGGACCATAGGAGGATCGCACGGTAAATCCCCGGGATCTCCTAGGACAACACTGGTATATCCCCAGGTGCCCAAAACAAGCAATCCACCCAGATGTGTATTAAAGTTGCCACCTTAAGTTGAACCATTAATTAACAACCTCACATCTATCATGGACCTCTCAAACCAAACCACGTCTACGAGCATAGCATAGCAATATAAGCATAACGTAGATGTAACTCCTAGGGTTTGATAATGAAATAGGGCAATAGGTTCTACCTCATCATCTACTTCCCAATACCCACAAGTTAATCACATCCTAATCATGCAATGTTTGGGGATTGAAACTAATGCATAAAACTGGGTATGAAAGAAGTATGATCAATGTGTTACTTGCATTGTCGATGATCTGCAAATCCTAAAGACTCATAGTAGCATGCTTCGCACTCCGGGTGTTCTATCGCAAACAAACAATAGCATACATAAGAAATAAAGCAAAGATGCACAGTTAAATCTCAAATAAGAAGATCTAACTAGAAAGTTCAACTTAAGAACTCCGATCTGCAAAAAGAAACAAATCAAACGAAACAATGAAACTCAAACTGCGAAAGAAACAAGATTCAATTACTAATCGAGACAAAAGTCAAATTTTTACAGTACCAAAATCTTGTTCAAGTTGGTTAAACGGAAAGAGGGCTTTGAGGCGAAGATCCAGGCGCTTGAATCGCCTGATTCCGATAAACAAGCGAAAAGATATACTAGATCGAAAATTAGGGCACAGATCGCGATCGAAAATAATTGCGGAAAAACCTGGAAAAAGAAAACTGACAAACAGGCTAACGAATGAACGTTCGCTGTCTGCGGCTAATGGGTGAACGGTGTTCGTTAAAACAAACGTATGGACGAACGTCCACAAAATAAGTAAACCAACGGAAAACCGAACTGATCTAATAAATTAAACCGGAAACTAAAAGAAAACCGGGGTAAACCATGGAAAACCGACCGGTGAACGGCGAGATCCGATGCGGCGGCGACGGCGGGCAGCGGGTGGCGGCGCGGGGGGGAAGCGGCACGGCAGCGGGCGGGTGGCGGCGCAGCGGTGGGAGGCGGCGCGCGGCGTCGGCGGCGGCGGGGCGGCGCTAGGGTTCGGGGCCGGCGCGCGGGCGGGCTGAGGCGGCGGGGTGGGCTGCGGGGCGGCTTATAAGAGGGGGCCGGCCTGGAGTCCTGGCCGGTTATGGCCCGAAGTCGGTTTGACTTTTTTTAAAATATTCCGACGTGCAGAAAAATAAAGAGAAGGAATACTAAACGGACTCCACAAAACCCCGAAATAAATTTCCCCGTCCTCTAAAAATAAGCCGGTCAGGGTGAACATTTATTTGGGCCTATAATGCAATTTTTGAAAAACGCATATTTTTCCTAATTCAAATAAAATTGCAACAAAATCCAAATAAAAATTTGCAAATTTATTTTCATATTTTTCTTCCAATATTTCATTTATTTCGGAGAGGACATATTATCTCCTCTCATATATTTTGATATGAAATATTTTTGGAGACAAAATTTATTAAAACCAAAGTGATCCTTGTTTCCATATTTGATAAATTTCAAATATGCAAAACGTTGAAATCCCCAACTCTCTCCGAGGGTCCTTGAGTTGCTTAGAATTTCTAGGATCGCAGAAAACGAAGTGCACAAAATATGATATGCATGAATGACCTATGTATAACATTCCAAATTGAAAATTTGGGATGTTACACATCCTCAGGGATGGCTTCGAAGCAATAAGTCTAAGTGCAACATCTAAGAACTTTGGCTTTGGAGCCCTAGCAGATAGTCTTGCAGGAGGTGAATAATACTCATAAGAATAAGTAGAGTCGTTCTTGGTCTTATGAACATGGAGGTTTGATGAAACACGCTCATATTCATAGGCCTGAGTATGGTTTCCCTGCAAAACATTGGTGTTAGGGTGACTGTGGTGAGTCCTGTGTCTGTATGACGCCTTTGGACCATATGAAGCCTTTGGTCTGGGGTTTGTCTTCTTCCCAGGTGGTGCCATGATGACATTCACCTGAAGATTCTCAAGACAACTTTTGGGTACCCAGATCTTCTTCAAAGGTGGTCCATTCCTACAGTTAGTTCCAATATACCTGGCAAACACTTCACCATTCTAATTCTTAAATAGTTTATAGTTTGCATCAAAGGATTCATCAATGATAATTGGGTTAGCACAAGTGAAACCAGATAAGGTAGATGGATCCACTGAAGGTCCCTTTGCAACAACCCATGTGGTTTTGGGGTACTGCTCAGGCTTCTAGTAAGAACCATCAACATTCATTTTCCTCTCGAACCCTACACCCTCTTTCCTAGGGTTTCGGTTCAGAATCTGTTTCTTGAGGACATCACATAGTGTCTGATGCCCTTTGAGACTTTTGTACATTCCTGTCTCAAGCAATGTGTTCAACCTGGCATTCTCATCAGCAATAGTAGTGGTATCCTCAGTAGAGGGGTTAGTTACCACATCAGCAGTTGAAGATATTGCAATTGTAGCAGCAGTAGAACATCTAGCAACAGAGACAACATTATCACGCTCAAGACATTTTAGACATGGTGGTTCAAATCCTTCCCGAGCGGAACTGATCTATTGAGCGCGGAGTGACTCGTTCTTCTTTTGAAGATCTTCATGAGCCAATCTCAAGTTCTCAAACTCTTGCTTCCTTTGAAGATAATCATAGGAGAGATTTTCATGAGTAATTGAGAGCATTTCATGATGACTCTCAAGTTCTTCGTACTTAACATGAAGATTTTTAATGTCTTCAGTTAAGGACTGAGTTCGAGTCATTTCCGCGTCCAACATGTCATCGCTTTTGTCTAGCAGCTTTTGAATATGTTCCATAGCATTTTGTTGTTTGATTTCAATTTTAGCAAGTGTTTTGTAGATAGGTTTAGATTCACATTCAGTGTCATCTTCACTTGAAGTTTGAAAGTAATCATCACGTGAGTTTACCATGGCACCTCGTGCCATGAAGCAGTAGGTAGGAGAAGATGGCTCAGGTTCGGGAGTCATCGTTTTGAGAGACTCCTTGAATTCGAGGAACCATGGGTCCTGACATGTTTGATGGCCTTCATAGACGTCAGAGATCCTGTCCCATATAAGCTTTGCGTTGAATAGATGCATGACGTGCCTAAACTCGTCTCTTGACAGACAGGAGCATATAACAACCTTCGCCTTTGTATCCAGAAGGGTGTACTTCTGAATATCTTCAACACGCGCCATCTTGCATAAATCGGTGAGACCGATCTCCGTAACAGTCCAAAGCTCACTATCCATAGCTAGAAGGCGCTTCCTCATCATCCATCAGGGATAATCATGACCATCGAAAATGGGGCACGCAGCAGAGACCTTGATTGTCCCTCAAGTGGACATAGCTAAAACTCCACGTGGTTAAACCGAATCACACAGAACAAGGGAGCACCTCGCTCTAATACCAATTGAAAGTGCTAGTTACCAACTAGAGGGGGGGGTGAATAGGCGATTTTTATGGAAGTCTTGAAAACACGGGGGCTTTGAAGACAAATAGTAGAAACGAACCTATTGATATACAGCAGAAGGTAGACTACACTAGACAAGCCATAGTCAAGTAAGCAATGAAGTGAAAGCACAAAGACTATCAACAGATAGGTGGTATGGATCAGGATGGAAGATAGTATGAAGCCAAACAACAACAGTCTTCACCCAATGAAGTCAATCAGATCATGCAAGCAGGCAATGACTTCACGAAGACAAACTGTAAGTAAAGAGAGGTAAAGGATAGAACTAGTAGCTTGGTGAGGACAAGGATTTGTTGGACCAGTTCTAGTTGCTGTGACAACTGTACGTCTGGTTAGGGAGGCTGAGATTCAACTCAGAAGACCGCGTCTTCACCTTATACCCCTTAAGCTAAGGACACACAGTCCTCGCCCAATCACTCTGATAAGTCTTCAAGGTAGACTTCCAAACCTTCACAGACTTCGTTCACCGGCGATCCACAATGACTCTTGGACGCTCAGAACGCGACGCCTAACCGGCTGGAAGATTCACAGTCGTCAAGTGTAGCAAGTCTTTAGGTCACACAGACAGAAAGACTTCAGTGATGCCTAACACTCTTTGGCTCTGGGTGTTTTGGGCTTTGTCCTTGAAAGGATCTCTCTCAGATGCTTCGGAGGTGGGTTGCTCTAAAACGAAAAAAGGCGTGCACTAAATCTGAGCAGCCACCAATTTATGGTGTAGGGGTGGGCTATTTATAGCATGAGGCAACCTGACATGATTTGTCCAAAATGACCCTGGGTCACTAAGGAACCGACATGTGTCCAACGGTTAGATTTCAAACGCACTTGGCAGCTTTACTTGGGCTACAAGTAAAGCCGACTCATCCATCTTTGGATAAGATTTGATCTCATTGTCTTCGTTCGAAGACATAGGATTTGGTTGAGCATCACTTCAGTCACTCTGACTTTGTTCACTTGGACCCCACTTAACAGTACGGTGGTTCCTATGACACAACAAAGAAGAAAAGGAAATTACGAAACAACTATGTCTTCATACTCCATAGTCTTCATACAATCTCTTCTCATGTCATAGTCTTCAATGTGAATCTTTTCCCAAACCACCATTGACTTCAATGTCTTCACACATTTTTAGGGGTCATCTCTGGTAGGTAAACCGAATCAATGAAGGACTACTACCTGTGTTATCCTGCAATTCTCACAAACACATTAGTCCCTCAACCAGGTTTGTCGTCAATACTCCAAAACCAACTAGGGTGGCACTAGATGCACTTACAATCTCCCCCTTTTTGGTGATTGATGCCAAACTGGTTCAAGTTTTCAACGGGGATAAAAGTATGTGAAAGTAGAGAATTATGGCATTGTCTTCATAAGTAGAAAAAGGCTCCCCCTAAAGATGTGCATGTAAGTAGTTTGCTTTTGAATGCAAATGCGCATGGCAGGTTTTACTTTGTGGAGATCCTTTTCAACTTATGAAGGCAATTTATCATGCACATAAAGATATAATGAAGATGATGACATCTATAATGTAAAATGGACGTCTACGAAATGACTTCATGCGGGATTTATCATCGCATCACAAAGTATCAGAAAAAGTAGCAGACGACCATTGAGTTTAAGTGTTACAACCCAAAGAACCAAATGTATCAAAAGATGAGAGTTGTAAACACTTGGCAAAATAAATAGTGCAACCACCCATAAGGACCCGCTTGAAGACTATCAACTCATACGCTTCTCCCCCTTTTGTCAGTAAGGACCAAAAAGGTTTGAAGACATAGAGTATCTACTCGTTCCCATCAGGAGTAGATGCAAGAGCAGGGTCGACGTTGGAGTTTGGTGGTGCAGAAGGGCCTGGTGCAGTGTCGAGATGAAGTGAAGCCATGGTTGGTGAAGTGGCATCGTCTTCTTCATCGACGACTCCCGCAACAACAGTTGCAGCCGAAGATGAATACTCAGAGTCTTCTATGGAAGGAGTCTGACGCCAGCTTCCATTCTGTGGAGGCCTGGAGTCAAATTTGAAACCTTCTATGATGCCAGCTTCGCGAAGATCTTCTTCAGGGCATAGGAGTGTGAGGCTCTTCTAAGACCTTCAACAGGCTTCATGGGCAATGAATGAGTTCTTGGTGGCCAAGTTTCTGATGTGATTGACGTCCACCAAGATACTCTGCATCTGACGCTTTAGCCAGTCATGACGCTTGTCCTGCTTCTGATGTAAGGCCACAAGAAGCTCTTAGTCATTAAGAACACGAGAACGCTTCCGAGGCCTTTGAGCTATTGTACTGTCAGTGGCTTCGGTGTTGGCATGGTGAGGCACGCGTATATTGCCAGCCAGAGGATAAGCAAGAGTAGCATCATTTGGAACATGGATCCCTTCCGTGGGCTGCATGAAGCTTTGATGATCAACATTGTGAAGATATAGTGGCTCCTTGGCAGGCTCTGGGTAGATGGATTCAACGGACAGATCAACCTCAGGCAGAAAGACAAGATGGTTGCGCGCTGAGGGTTGATAGTCAACAGTAGAGTGAAGCTTTATCAGGCGCATCAGCCATGGAGCATAAAACTTTAGGACAGACAGATGAATCCCAGATGCAGCAAGTTGTCTGATGAAGAAATCCTGGGTGTTGAATCTAATTCCATTGATTATGTAAAACACCAAAGTCTTCATGGCTCCTTCAAGTTTGGCTTCAGTAGTGTATCCCTTGATCGGCCATAGAGTACGCCTCAGAATGTGATAGACTGTGCAGGGCAAGTACTCGAAGTCCTTGAAAAATAATTCCTTGGGATATTCAGCATCTTGAGGCAATGGCTTCATCATGCTGAGCATCTCGCTCATGTTGGGTTCAGGCATCTGGAAGATGATATGCAGTTCTTCACGATGATGCTGACAACCAGGCTCATAGAATTCGCCTGGAGAGGGCAGGGTAGTAAGCTCAATGATGTCTTGAGCTTTGGCTTCATGATGCACATCTCCGTGCATCCACTCAAGAACCCATGTCTTCGGATCCCTGTTGTAGCCGCGAATATGAAGTGTGGCATAGAATTGTAGCAACAGTTCTTCATTCCAATGCTTCTTGTCAGTGACAAAGGGCAGAAGACCAACCTCCCTGAAGCAATCAAGGGCTTCTTCTAGACAGGGCAGCCCAGCAATGGCTTCACAATCAAGACGCATGTGTTGAAAGATTCGCTCTTGATTGTATAGGATGCATGAGTAGTAGCTGTGCTGCTGATAGATCCAGAAGCGATCAGAAGAGATCTTGGGCTTTGAGAATGGGTTCTTGGCACTGTCAAAGAAGGTATTGTGTGCCCTGAAGTTGTTCACACTGAATGATCCTGGGGAGGTTGCAACTTCTGGAAGCCTTGGCAGCCTGGGCTTTAGCTTCTGAACTTGTGGCCTCTGCTCCACATGATAGTCATATTGAGGTCTGGGAGCACTGGGAGGCACCATGACGGGCCATTTCACAGTGACCAGCTGTCCATGATCAAAGGCTTGTTCAATTGTGTGAGGCCTTGGAGATGGAACAGTGGCTTCAGGTTGAACTTGAGCTTCAGGCAGCACATTGGCTTCAGATTCCACATTGGCTTCAGACACCATGTTATCTTCAGGTGCCACATTGTTGTTAGGCGCCACATGGTCTTCAGCCATGACAGTGTCATTGGCTTCAGCATCAGTGTTTGTGGCCACCTCAGTAGTTTCAACCTCCGTCTGTTCAATGACAGGAGGGTCGGGCACAGACTCATTCCCTCCCCCCCTGAGAATGACTGGTTCAATAGGAGGGGGTGTACTCTTTCTTCTTCTTCCCTTGTTTGTTGATTTTCATCGGCTGATGCAGCCGGGATGTCTTCAGTAGTTTTTGCTTCAGACTCGGAGACATTCACAATTGGGGTGGCTTCAGGAAACACTTGACGTGCTACTGAGCTTTGTTGCACGTCCCCTTATGGAATGCTTGACATGGTGACCTGCGGCCTGGGGCCTTTGCAAAGCCTGCAGAAAGTGGGCGACGCCTATGGAGATGGAGTGGTCTATACCATGTAGCTATCATCTTCAATCACTGGAGTGCTGTCTTGAGGTGGTGGAGTTCTAGGAGTGTCATCAAGAATGGGGGTGTCTTGTTGAGGGCGATCTGCCCACGAATCATCCTGAGCAATTGGCGTCAAAGGACGACCAATGCTGATGAGTTCGTTGTTCTTAAGAACAGGCGATGATACCAGTTGATGCTCGAGTTGAGGAAGGACTTCATCATCTTCAACATTGTCTTCATGACCAATGTCTTCAGCTGTGATGGGGTCAACAGCTGGAATTTCTTCATCTTCAGGAGCCACTGTGAAAGCAGGCTCGTGGATCAAAGTTGAAGATCTTGGTCGGTAGAGGTCGGACGGGCAACATAAATGGGCTCAACCACAAGGGGCTCAGAGGCCGCAGCACGCTTTGTCTTTGAAGACTTCTTCAATTTCTTCTTTGATGGTGCATCATCAGAAGCATTCTTGTGCTTACGCTTCCTGGCATCAGCTTCAGCTGCCCTGATTTTCTTTAGTCCTGAAGCTGCTAAGGGTACCTTAGGCTTCCAGCCTGCCATGCTGGCAGGGAAGACAATGCATGGTTCTTCCTGCCTTGGTGCTTCAGTTCGGGCCGTAGCAGGCTTGTTTTTCTGTTTAGCATCCATTCTGGGGTCGATACCAGGACGCCCCAGAGCCTTGCGCTTCTCAGCCTCATTGTGAGCTTGAACGCATTTCTGTGCAAAGTACTTCATGCGCTCTCTTGAGCCTTTAGCTTCTTCATGCTTCTTGTGAAACTGTTCCTTGAGCTCAATCATCGTCACCTTGAAGCTTTGAACTTCTGCCACACTGAGCTTTGTCATGTTCTTCTTGAACTGCGCCTTCTCAAAATCAATCTTGTTTTACAACTCGATGATTTTATGAGCCACGACCAGTTCATTTGCAATGGCTCCATGAAACGTGACGCTTATGCTGATTGGCAGCTGAAGGTCATCAATACTAAGGCTTTGATCATTGAACCATTCAGCAATGAAATTGTTCAGTATGTCAACGTCAAAGAGGGAAAGATCGTTGAAGATCTCGGCCTCTTGCTTGCTCTTGATCAGCTGTTCAAGGGCTTCATCACCAAGCTCCTCATCACTGGATAGATCTATAGTGTTTTCCTCGTTCCTCAGAACGGCAGCTGGTGTCAGTTTATGCCCAGAAATCATCTTGGGCCTCTTGGTTTTCTTTGTCTTCTCGGCCTTCTTGGAGACACAAGACAGATCCTCAGAATGCACACTGGGTTCAGGAGGTGCAGTGGCCAATGGCTTCATATGCGAAGCTTTTGGAGCAGCAGAGGGCTTTGAAGCCTTCGACTTCTTTGGCTTCTGCTTTGGTGGTGCTGGCGCATCTTCAGAATCTGCGTCGTCAGCAGAGTGATCCACCGTGGCCCCCTATACATCTATATGAGTCATGAGGCCTTCAAGGTGGTAGAAGGGGCCAATTTCATTGGGATTAGCATCACGGGTGCCATCAGCCCTTGGAGCAGACTGACCAGGATTGAAATTGAGTCCTAGGTCCTTCTTGTTCTTCTTAGCTGACTCTTTTGCAAACTGGTAGTTGCGGTTGAAGAGATTGTCGTCATGACACCATAACAAAGATGATGCGTCGGCGTTTTCAGGTTGTGGCCCTCGGACCATGCACGGATAGAAACCTTGAGCTATGGCTTCAGGCTTTGACTTGGGTTGCAGGTTCTTGTACAGAATGTCACCCCACAGACGCTTGATGGCATTCTTTTCAGCATATTCGGTACTGATAAAGTTATACTTGAGCCACTGTTCTGCCCAATATCTTCGAATCCATTGGATTCGGGTCTTGCGCTTGCCATAGGTTTCCTCAGGATCTGTCTTGTACATTTCAAATAGATCAGGAGGTAGATCCTTAGCTGTATCCCCTCGGCGCTGCCTGCCTCCCTTCCTTACAGCCTTTTCAGTTTCCATGAGATTCAGACTAAAGGGCTTCAGAACTGTGAATGGCTTCCTTTTGTTGGTCAGACAGGAACTGGCTTCAGGAGAGTTGATGTGATGCTGCAAAAACTCTGCAAATGAATGCAGACTATGAGAACCAAGGGATTCTCCCATGGACATGTACCTGTGATATCATTAAGGTGTGAGGGAAGGGGAAGAGGTCATATGCATTCTTAGAAGATTTTGAAGATAAATCAGTTTGAAGACATTGACCTCATAGTGCGAAGACATTCACTTATTTGAAGAGAGTCGGTTCCAGATTTGTATGAATCCATGAATAAGTACAAGTGAGGAATTTAACTAGTTGTGAAGAATAAGTGAATATACTTGGCATGATATGAGATGCAGACATGGACATATCCAGATATGAAAGTGAAGAAACTACTTTTGGTTGAAGTGGATGGATTTGACGGATCAAAAAGGCAGTAAAAAGTAAGTTTTAATTACCGCTGACGAACTGCTAGACGAGATGGAGAGAGAGGCCGAGCAGTTCAATCTCCCGTGCCCTAACTTGGTGGCGGAAGATACCTACGGCGGAAGAGAGGACGAGGTCCGCGGCCGGCGTGAGGATGGCGTCGAAGATGTCGCGGCAGCTAAGCGCTTCGTCTCCGGCGTTGACGCGAGCTAGCGGAGACGCTAGGGTTTGTGTGAGGTGGCGAGGAGGGAGAAGAGATAATGACCGCAGTGAGTTGTGCATTTATAAGGAAAGGGACAGCACAGCGTAATTACGCAGGTGCCCCTGGTGGTTCACATCTGAAGGACATGTGGCATGCATGCAACTTATTGGAAGTTGTTCCACGTTCCCACGCACGCCTGGATTGTCGGGTGGTCGTTCCAGCTTCTCCGGTATTCAGGAAAAAAGGATATGGCATTAAAAACAGATTTAAATGTTTGTCTCTTTGTCTTCTGCTAACAAGGACTCAAAGAAGAGAAATGACAGGTTTCAATAGAATGCATATGATTCGGATAGATAGAGTTTGAGGTAGAAGCATAGAAGAGGTTAGGGTCCGATCACATTCACTTAGTTTAGGAAAAGATTCAATCATGAAGACATAGCTATAAGTGAATGCTATAGAGTACAGAACACACACACACACAGATATATATATATATATCTATTCTAATCCTAGGATTAGAATAGATATTTGGATCACAGCAGCCCCTATATAGGTAGCGATTGGTTGTTCCCGAACCGGTGCAAAAGAAAAAAAACCACCCAACCCCATCGTCCTCCCACATCCATGCCTTCTTCCCCGGCGCTCGCGCGCCATGCCTGATCCAGCCTGCCTCCCCCGCCTCCCCTAGCTTCTTCCTCGATGCTGTCCCGAACACCGGCCGAACCGACCGAAACAGCCGTCGCCGCTCTCCCCAAATCGGGTCGCCACCACCGTCACTGGGTCACGCTGCCACCGCCGCCCTCCCCAGATCGCCCCACAACCGCCGCCACCACCACCTCGTGCTTCATCCTTTCTACTACGCCCCTGCTCCTCGACCACCGACGGCGACGCACATCCATCCTCCTCTGCCCCCACGACCTTCCTTCTCTCCTGTCGTGGCCTTCCTCCTCTCCCACCGCCAGCGTGAGAGCTGCGCACGCCACCCCGCACTACCACCTTCCTCCTCCCAACCGGCCTCCCGGCTCCGGCGCCACTATGTGGAGCAGTGCCACCACGCACAACCTAGTCATCACTGTCGCCCCTCTTCCTCCATGATGTTGTTGCCCTCTTCCTCCATGCTGCTGCCGCCTTCGATTCAGCCCCCCGCGCCCGGCAGTCTCCGCATTGAGCTACCCCGTGCACATAAGTTGTTTGTGTATATACCCCAAACAAAAAGGTATGTTTTTTGTGTCTACGTTGTAGTCCAAAGAAGTTTTGCATAGAAGCTCAAGTGGTTGTTACTGCTGCAATTTATAGATGTTGACGTTGATGATTATGTACACATTTTAACAGAAGTTCAAAGTTTGAATCAAAAGGGGGGAAAAGAGCTCCATTTTATGAAGAAAACTGAAAAGCCATTGTCACAGGGACGATCATGAAGGTCAGATGTTGAAAAAGTTAGGTGCATGATGCATGTCTGTCCATCCCCTTACCACCTTCACCTTAGACCAAAAGATGACCTTCTTAGCTGATGATGTTGACCTTCATCATAATTTTTTCTGCCCTGTCATGCGGCTGAAAATTTGACTCTGTTGTTCCCTGAATAGAAACGGGAGAGTTCCAAGCTCTTCGGATGTCTCTTGGATGCAGCGTTCTTCTATGTGCAGTTGATGGAAACACTCTGCTGCTGGAATAATGAAATTAACCGCCAACTAGATCCCAACCTTTTGCTCATCCCTGACGCGTGACTACATCTGATCGAAGTTCACCTTGTTTATCTTGAGACGTCCAAGTATAATTGTTTAAAAAGGTTCAGTTGTGACCGCAACCGTGGGTTCAGATAAACTCAATGACTAGGTGAGGGAGTCCTAGATTAGGGGGTCTCCGGACAGCCGGACTATCTCTATTGGCCGGACTGTTAGACTATGAAGATACAAGATTGAAGACTTTGTCTCGTGTCCGGATGGGACTCTACTTGGCGTGGAAGGCAAGCTAGGCAATACGGATATGGATATCTCCTCCTTTGTAACCGACCTTGTGTAACCCTAACCCTCTCCGATGTCTATATAAACCGAAGGGTTTTTAGTCCATAGGACAACAACCACAACATACAATCATACCATAGGCTAGCTTCTAGGGTTTAGCCTCTCTGATCTTGTGGTAGATCTACTCTTGTACTACCCATATCATCAATATCAATCAAGCAGGACATAGGGTTTTACCTCCATCAAGAGGGCCCGAACTTGGGTAAAACATCGTGTCCCCTGCCTCCTGTTACCATCCGGCCTAGACGCACAGTTCGGGACCCCCTACTCGAGATCCGCCGGTTTTGACACTGACATTGGTGCTTTAATTGAGAGATCCTCTGTGTCATCGCTGTTAGGCTTGATGGCTCCTACTATCATCGATAGCGATGCGGTCCAGGGTGAGACTTTTCTCCCCGGACAGATCTTCGTATTTGGCGGCTTTGCACTGCGGGCTAATTCGCTTGGCCATCTGGAGCAGATTGAAAGCTACGCCCCTGGCCGTTAGGTCAGATTTGGAAGTTTGAACTACACGACCGACATCCGTGGAGATTTGATCTTCGACGGATTCGAGCCACAGCCGGGCGCGCCGCACTGTCACGATGGGTATGACCTAGCTCTGCCGCCGAACAGTACCCCAGAGGCCGCGCCCGCATCAGCTCCGACCCTTAGCTCGGAGCCAACTGCGCCAATCGAGGACGGGTGGCTAGACACCGCCTTAGGGGCTGCAGTCTCAACGGCGATCGAGCCGAACACCAGCCTAGTCCTCTGCGAAGCCTGTGACTCCAAGGTGCCGGACTCTTTTCTGGATTCCGAACCGTCCGCGCCCCCGCCAATCGAATCCGATTGGGCGCAGATCATGGAATTCACCGCCGCGGATATCTTTCAGCACTTGCCTTTCGGCGACATCCTAAATTCACTAAGGTCTCTCTCTTTGTCAGGAGAGCCCTGGTCGGACTATGGCCAACAGGATTGGGATGCGGACGACGAAGAAATTCGACGCCCACCCACCACCCACTTAATAGCCACTGTCGATGACTCAACCGACATGCTCGACTTCGACTCCGAAGACATCAACGGTATGGACGACGATGCGGGAGGCGAAGAGGAACCACCGCCCACAGGGCGCTGGATGTCCACCTCATCACATGACGTATACATGGTGGACACACCAAAAGAAGACGATGACGAGGAACGGAAGGACGCAACGAAGGCTTGTTCCCTCGAGAAGCAGTCAAAGCGGTGGCATAAGCGCCGCCCCAAATCCTGCCTCGACAGAAATAACGATCATACAGACCCAGCGTTGGAGCAGGGCGAACCACCGCCGGACCACGGCAATACGGAGAATCAAACCGAACAAACCAATTCTGTCAAAGATAATAGTCCGGACGACATAACACCGGATAGGCACCCGGAGCAGCAGAATGCCTGTCAAAGGCTTGTCGCCACTGCGAGGAGTCTGAAAAAGCATAAGCAAAGGCTCAAGGCTGCATAGGACACACTCCAAATCAGATGGAGTAAAGTACTCAACACAGCAGCGAAGTACGGCGGCAATCGCCCCACCAAGAGCTACCCAAAGCGGAAGTTGCTACCTGAATTCGATGAGGAGGCCTTAGACCCCCCACAACCAAAAATTAAAACAGCCATCTGGCCAGATAGACGACCTCACGGCCAACATAAAGCGGCAAGCAACGCCACACATAAGCCAATACGCGGTCTACGCGAGGGCTCGCATCAAAAGGATGGTGAAACCAGATCCATCTATGGACCACGCAAGCGTGCTCCAGCATACGATGCAACACAACAAACATCCGAACAACGCGGTACACCCAGATATAGGGGTGCCGCACACCCTCTATGTTTCACCGATGAGGTGCTGGACCATGAATTTCCAGAGGGATTCAAACCCATAAACATAGAGGCATACGATGGAACAACAGACCCTGGGGTCTGGATTGAGGACTATATCCTCCATATCCACATGGCTCGGGGAGATGATCTCCACGCCATTAAGTATTTACCCCTCAAACTCAAAGGGTCAGCTTGGCACTAGCTTAAGAGCCTCCCCGAAAGCTCCATTGGAAGTTGGGAAGAGCTCGAAGACGCCTTTCGGGCAAATTTTCAAGGGACTTATGTCCGACCTCCGGACGCGGATGATTTGAGTCATATAACTCAACAACCCGGAGAGTCAGCCCGAAAGCTTTGGAACAAGTTTCTTACTACAAAGAACCAAATTGTCGACTGTCCGGACGCCGAAGCCTTGGCAGCTTTTAAGCATAGCGTCCGTGACGAATGGCTTGCCAGGCACCTCGCCAAGAAAAGCCGAGAACAATGGCAGCATTAACAAGCCTCATGACCCGCTTTTGCGCGGGTGAGGATAGCTGGCTAGCCAGATGCAGCACCAGCGACCCCAGTACATCCGAAGTTAGAGATGGAAACGGGAAATAACGACGCAACAGCAATAACAAACGCCGGAATAAAGAAGACAGCACGAAGAGCACGACAGTAAACGCCAGATTCAAAAGCTCTCGGCCAGGTCAGCAAAAGCCGCCCTCTAAAGGCGCCAGAGACGAACTGTCCAGCCTAAACAAAATCCTGGACCAAATATGTCAGATCCATATCATCCCTGGTAAACCCGCTAATCATACCCACATAGAATGTTGGGTCTTCAAGCAGTCAGGCAAGCTCAATGCCATACACAAGGGGGAGGATACATCAAGCGAAGACGAGGATGAGCCTCTCAAGAAAGACACTGGGGAACAAATGAAATTTCCACCAGAAGTCAAAACAGTAAACGTGTTACACGTGATCAAGGGGAGAAACAAAACGGCACTCCCAGAAAAATATGCCCAAGGGCCTATCACCGCAGAGTCCTGCCACTGGTCGTCTCAACCGATCACTTTCGACCATCGTGATTACTCAGCAAGTATCCGGCATGCAGGATGGGCTGCCCTGGTATTAGACCCAATAATTGACGGATACCACTTCACACGAGTCATGATGGACGGTGGCAGCAGTCTAAACCTGATATACCAGGATACAATCCGTGAAATGGGGATAGACCCAACGAAAATTTGCCATAGAAACACTACCTTTAAAGGAGTAATGCCAGGCCCAGGGGCTCACTGCACGGGCTCCCTGCTACTAAAGGTTATATTCGGCTTCCCCGATAACTCCCGTAGCGAACATTTAACCTTCCACATTGCTCCGTTTCAATGCGGTTATCAAGCACTACTTGAATGCGAAGCTTTTGCTCGCTTTAATGCAATACCACATTACGCTTCCCTGACGCTCAAGATGCCCGGTCCACGCGGCATCATTACAGTGAACGGAAGTATTAAGCGATCCTTGCGCGCCGAAGAGAATGCGACTGTCTTGGCAGCCGCACACTAAAAATGGCCTCGCCAACTAAAGTATTTGATAGGTCGTTAAGACCACGGACGCAGTTAGACGAGTCCGGCGCTGCTATATGTAATTTATACCAGATTGATGGCCACACCCCTATTACAAATACAAGGGGCTCAACGCGCGCAGACAAGTGGCAATTTCTACTCATTTCTAGTTATACATGGTCTCTTTAAAAAACCACCTTTTTGCACAACAACTTTTTCACCTAAGTTCCTCTTTTTTATAGATGACCATCGTGCTACACCCGTCCAGGATACGGCACAACGGAGACACAGGCGCAAACATGCAGCAGGGACCCGCTCCAAGGATTCTTTTTAGATTAAGACCCTGCGTAAACCTTTTTTACTGTCTCTTGTTGATACACATCCACCGAATTCTCAACACAATTGAGAAGGATGCTGACGTCTTGGCATGTGGCCACGTCAGAATAATGCACGTACCTGGACATAAGGGGCTTCTTACAAAGGGCACTATTTAGGCCTAGTTTATACCATAAAGACCGAATACCTTAGGGAGTGTTCGGCGTCGCGAGTTTGGCCTTATATGCATCAGCTCCGAATCATTGTCTTTGGTCAAATGTTGGGTTTGCCTGGCTCCTGTGTTTTGGTGCCTTACGTTTCACTTTATCAGCTAAGCCAGCACCAGGAGAACTACTGCGATTGTGCCCTGGTTCATCCGGACGAGCACCTCAGTAGAGAAAGCCGAAAACTGACTATCATGATATAGCGTGAGACTGGTCAACCACTCGATGACCTATCGGAATGTTAGAATTCCTCCGCCTTAACGAAGGGCCATTTTCCGGCCAGGCATGTACGCACCCCGAGATCGGGAGAGTGCGGAGCCACCAGGGGCTATCTAGTAGCCCCACTATCAAACTCCTATGGCTAAGTGAAAGTGTTAAAGCATTATAGTCCGGTTGCCTCGTTCGCTATGCTATCACCTCCTTAATAGGACCAAGACGTTGGGTTAAGAGTGAACACGCGTTTTTCGCGAGCACCTCCGCATTATATGCGTGAGGGTTGAAGCCGACAACTGCAATCTTTCAAGTTATACACATGTATACATAAACGGCCGCATAGGAGGCATCATACTACTTTCAGGCAAAAGTATAAACATAGCCTTCTAAAATTTCATAAAAGCATTGTGTTTACAATGAGAATACATATCACTCAAACATAATATTCTTCGAGCACTGGGCCTCTATCAAACGAGCACCCTCGAGAACCTCCTTGAAATAGTGCTCGGCAGCCACTCGGCCTATGACCGAACCCTGCGCCGCAACAGTGGTAGCGTCCATCTCCGCCCAGTATGCTTTAACACGGGCAAGGGCCATCCGCGAGCCTTCTATGCACGCCGACCTCTTCATCCCATTAATGCGCGGCACTGCACCAAGGAACCACTGCACTAAACTGAAATAGCTGTTCGGCTTTGGCTTTTCCGGCCATAGCTGATCCACGACAGACCTCATGGCGAGTTCGGACAACCTATTTAGTTCGGCCCATTCGGCTAGCTGATCAGTCAATGGAAGCAGACGCTCTGGAACGTTGAATTGCGACCAGAACAGCTTGTCCACTTCACGATCTGTTTGACCTTGGAAGTATTTGGCCGCATCGGCAGCGCTCGCCGCCAAGTCCATATACGCATCTGCTGAACTCCACAGCCGATCCAGAGGGGCATACCATGGATCTCCAAACTTCCTCCGTAGCATGAAGGGCTTCCCAGCCGCAATATCCCCGGCTTCCCGCAGCTCCTCCTTCTTCGCTCTCATAGCAGAGCGGGTGTCTTTGTCCGCCATCGTGGCCTTCTCAAGGTCCGTTGCCTTCGCTCGATTTTCTTTTTCAAGGAGCCGGCAATGGTCGGCAGTGTCTTTTAATTCTACGACCATTTTGGTCATCTTCTCTTGGCTCTCGCAATGTGCGGCCTTCTCGGCTTTCAACTCTTCGATCGCCTTCAAAGCAGCCGCATTACTAATCCTCACTTGTTGCTTGGCTCGGGCAAGTTCTGCCCGCAAGGTTTCCACGGTGGCAGCTCCATCTATAGTCACAACATATTAAAGATACTGGCATCATGCTGCTCTTACTATGTGGCGTTCACCAGATAAGAACACTTACCCTGTGCCTCGTCAAGCCTCTTGTTAACAAGCTCGATGTCGGCGTCTGCCGCATCCAGTTGCCATTTTAATTCGGCAAACTCACTAGTCCGGCTAGCCACCGGAGCTTCCACCACCTGCACATAAGGGCAGTCTGGTTATTTCCTGGGACTATGATCCTCTGTTCGCTGCCGTTTTCGATGACAACCAGAGTCTCAGGGGCTACTATCTACACAGGGCACACCTAACATGTGTGGTACTATCACATATTATCTCACGTACCTCAAAGCCTGTCAGTAGACTCATAAAGGCTTCATGTAATCCGCTTTCGGCGGACGAAATTCTCTCCATTACCGTACCCATCAGCGTACGGTGTTCTTCTGAGATGGACGCTCGCCCCACCAGCTCCCTCAGAACGTCCGACCGCATACCAGACGGTGCCAGACTCTTTTGTTTGCTCTCTTCGGGAGCCGGGCGTTGGGGACTTCAGGGGTCTATGGGATTATCTTCTGGCCTCACCGGATCTGGAGAGGCCCTCCGTGACGACACTTCGGGGTCGCCCGCTTCTTGAGCAGAGGAGTCCGGGGGAGGCGTTTCGCTCTCCATCATCTCTGGAAGAAGATCCCCCGAAGACGAGCTCAGCTGAGAGGGGCTAAGGCCCGAACTGCAAGATATATGCGGTGGTTATTTTCTCAGAAAAAAGATAGTATACCTTCACTATTAAAGTATTTTGGATCACTTACGACTCGTTGGAGGATTGATCCCCCCACGGACTTTGTGCGGCAAAAGCACCCCCCGAGGCAGGACCCTCTATGGGAGACTTCTTCTCCCGTTTGGAGGCCTCGGCTTCCGGATCCTCGGAAGCAGTCCTTTTCCTCCCGCGGTTATCCTCCTTCATGGAGACGCTCATTCCCTCGGTTGGAACTGGCAGCGATGGGGGCCCGCGTCCGCCCGTATTATCCCCCCGTATCTTCCTTCGAGGGCTCCGGGCAAGGTGCGAGCTCGAGCATCTTTTCCAATACCAGATTTTCCAAACCCTCAGGGAGGGGGGCCAAACACTGAATCATCTTTGCCTTTGTTAGCCAATCCTAGTCAAAGAGCGAACTCTTAGAAATAACTTCATGATGAATAAAAGACAGTGTGTTCGGCTAGAGGATTTCATACCTGTTCGGCGGCGCGATTACTGCTCAGGCCCACGTCCTCGGTAGTATCCGGACACTCTATTTGAGGTTCGAAGAATGACTTGTACATCTCCTCGTGCGTCAGGCCGAGGAAACTTTGAATGGCACGTGGTCCTTCTGGGTTGAACTCCCACAAGCGAAGGGGCCGGCATTTGCAAGGCTGGACTTGACGAACCAACATAACTTGTATTACCACGACCAAATTAAAATCTCCATCGAAGAGATCTCGAATGCGGCTTTGCAGTATAGGCACGTCCTTGGCTGGACCCCAGCTCAGACCTCTGTTAATCCATGAAATTAGTTGTGGTGGGGGGCGAGCGGAAAGCGGGGGCAGCCGCCCACTTGGCACTTCTGGGAGCCGTGACGTAAAACCACTCCCGTTGCCATAATTCGGACACCTCTGGAAAGGAACCTTTCGGCCATGGAGCTCCTGCCATCTTGCCTATTGATGCACCTCCGCACGCTGCATGTTGCCCCTCGATCATCTTCGGCTTCACTTCAAAGGTCTTGAGCCACAGGCCGAAGTGAGGGGTAATGCGGAGGAAGGCCTCACACACACAATAAATGTCGAGATGTGGAGAAAGGAGTCCAGAGCTAGATTGTGGAAATCTAGCCTGTAATAGAACATCAAACCCCTGATGAAGGGATCCAGAGTGAGGCCTAGGCCTCGGAGGAAGTGGGAGATGAACACGGCGTTCTCGTTGGGTTCGGGAGTAGGGACGACCTTCCCTCGAGCAGGTAGCCGATGCGAAACCTCGGCGTTCAGGTATCTGGCCTCCCTCAACTTCTTGATGTCCTCTTCCGTCACGGAGGAGGGCATCCATCGGCCGTGAAGGCTGGATCCGGACATGATTGAAGATCCGGAGCACCTAACCTGGGCTTTGGGTGTTAGAACTCGAGGCGGGGGAAGGGTTCGATTGAGCACGAGAGGGGAAAAGTGAAAACCTTGTCCCTTTATAAAGAGGGTGAATATCAAGCGTCCTCTCCGTAGCCGTTTAGGACTTGCCTATAATCTAGGAGTCCTAGACGCGGTTGGGTTACCCACAAACACATTAATGAGAATCCCGTACTTGGGGGAACACGATCTCTGCTTTGACAAGACGTGTCAAGAAACTGCCTCGCGTTATGTGTGGAGCTGGTTGAAGAAAAACGGTTCGAATAATCACCGGGCCATGACATAACGTCATGCTGCCAAAACAAGTCAGCAAACTGGATTTGCAAAAATATTATTCTCTCTACGGTGGTATGTGGAACTTATTTTGCAGGGTCGGACACTATCCTCATATTCAAATTCTTCTGTGATGATACTGCGCACCGGACTCATCGTCATTGAAGCCTGGTTCAAGGGCTACTGAGGGAGTCCTGGATTAGGGGGTCTCCGGACAGCCGGACTATCTCTATTGACCGGACTGTTAGACTATGAAGATACAAGATTGAAGACTTCATCTCGTGTCCGGATGGGACTCTACTTGGCGTGGAAGGCAAGCTAGGCAATACGGATATGGATATCTCCTCCTTTGTAATCGACCTTGTGTAACCCTAACCCTCTCCGGTGTCTATATAAACCGAAGGGTTTTTAGTTCGTAGGACAACAACCACAACATATGATCATACCATAGGCTAGCTTCTAGGGTTTAGCCTCTCTGATCTCGTGGTAGATCTACTCTTGTAGTACCCATATCATCAATATCAATCAAGCAGGACGTAGGGTTTTACCTCCATCAAGAGGGCCCGAACCTGGGTAAAACATCGTGTCCCCTGCCTCCTGTTACCATCCGGCCTAGACGCACAGTTCGGGACCCCCTACCCGAGATCCGCCGGTTTTGACACTGACACTAGGCTATGGCTACCTATAGCTGAACCTCGACTTGATGCAGATGGGCTAGCTGCACTTCATGTTTACTTCAAAGAAAGGATACCATATGTGCAGTGCCTCCTGTGCATATCAGGTAACTAATATTTCTACAAAAAGATAGTGTTTGTCTATAGCTTGTACGTACAAACATATATTTAGCCCATTTTGGTACTACAAATGAATAGTTTTGTTAGTTCTACTTGTACATATTTCATACAATTTGTTTCTTTGTCTACTGGTAGCCATGCCAGATACGATGCTACCTGGGAAATTGTGACGCACCTTCGCTTGGTGCTGCCACAGGACCCAGTGCGCCTCCTGTCCTCTACTTTTCTCTATGCACAACTATGTGTCTCACCCTACCGATTGCCCCTGTTGCTGCTGGGAACAGGTAAAAATCCAGCTATTGTTTGTTCATGGCTCCATTTCAACTTTGTGCATAACTATTGTTTTGACAGTCAAATTTGTGCATGCCTTCAGAGACGTTCCATGAAATCCCACTACATCTATACGTCATCTTCCGAGATGTTCCGCGAAGTTCTACTACGGTTGTCCGTCACTACGGTCATGTGCCAGTATGGTGTGCTTAGTTCATGTGTGCCTTGAAAAGATCATGTTTACCTTGCTGGATGCTGGCCAGCTCGCTCTTTGTGTGTGTTGCTGCTGCTCTAACCACACCTATAAGCGGCAGCTGCTTCTCTCTCCGTGTATTGATTTCTCTTGCGCGCCAATGTTGTTGTCTCTCTAATTGATTCACATTTGATGCAGCGATAAAGGGAGATATTTTGGATTCCAACTTTTCCTTGTACGTTCAAGTCGGAAGTGAAAAGTAATTGTAGCAAACTAGAAAAGAAATGTATTGTATGCATCCCCCCCACATGTTTGTAATAAACTAAAAAACAGAGTAGTTCAAAAAGTTTAATAAAAAAGGGTTTTCCCTGTTTCTAAAAAAACATAAAAGTTCAAATTTAAATAACGAAGAAGGTCAAAAAAAACCTAGAAGTTCAAACTAAAAAATTGGCGACTTTGATGCTCATACACCAACAAAAAAAGGGCCACGTAGAAAATGTTAGCCCTCGAAGTTCAAATTTAATAAATCGGAGAGTTCAAATAAAATTTTGTGAGTATACAAGAAAATTCGCATTGATTTCCTCGTCATAGAAAAAAGGTAACCAAAAAGTGCAAATTAAAAATTGATCATTTCAAAAATTACAAAAAAAACGGATTTCCCCATTTCTAGAAAATACCTAGAGGTTCAAATATAAAAGATGAAGAAGTTCAATGTTTTTAAAAATCCAGGAAGGTCAAATTAAGAAAAACAAAGCATCTAAAAATATAAAAAAGAGATTTTCTCTGTTAAAGAATTCTAGAAGTTCAAATTTTAAAAATGAAGCGGCTCAATGTTTATTAAAAAACTAGGGCTTTCCCGTTAATAAAAATAAATAAAACTAAGAAGTCCAAATTAAAAAAAGTTGGAGCTAGATGTTTACAAAAAAAATTAGATTTTCCCTGTTATAGAAAGAACGGAAACAAGAAGTTCAAAATGAAATAACGCGGTATTTCGATGTCTAACATTGGAAAATCTGAATGTGCTAACGGGAAGATCATAAGAAGTTCAAACAAAAATAACATAGAAGTTCAAAAGATAACATGGCGCTTTGAAGTGGATATTTCACTGTTTCTACATAATAAACCAATAAGTTCAATTTCAAATAACAAAGAAGTTTGATGTTTCTAAAAAACCTCCAATTTTCACATTTCTAAAAAATACACAATGAAGTTCAAAATAAAAAGGTAGAGTGATTCAATGTCTATAAAAAACTCAGATATTTTCACATAACCGAGAGAAGTCCAGATTGATAAATGCCAGAAGTTCACATACTACACGGTGTGCATTTTGTATTAAAAAAGAATGAAAAAAGTAAAGGCTAAAAGTTTTGTTGCTAGAAGTTCAACTGCTCGGCCCGAGAAAGCTCAAAAATTCTTCTGAAAGAGGTTCACCATGTATTTAGATGTCCAAAAACACATACAAAATATGTTGTTTTGGTGTTTTAAAATAATTCTCTCAAACCAGAGAGAAGTTCAAAGTGATAACAGCCGGAAGTTCACGTACTACATGGTGTGCATTTCATATAAGAAAAATACAATAAAGTGAAACAGAGTGAAGCTCAAACATACATGTCCTAGAAGTTCAACTACTTCACGCAGTGCAAGAAACAGCACATCAAAAAACAGCATGTTAAAAATAGAGGGAAGTTCAAACAGGCATGTCCTAGAAGTTCAACTACTTCACGCAGTGCAAAAAACAGCACGTCAAAAAACAACACGTCAAAAATAGTGTGAAGTTCAAACAGACATGCCCGAGAAGTTCAACTACTTCACGCAGTGCATTTCCATTCGCGATGAAGGCAAAAATCATGATCTCGTCATTTTCTAATTTACTTCAAAATGGTAGAAATATCATTTGTGTAAGTTCAAGTCCTCGGTCAGAGAAAGTTAAAAAAATCATTGTGAGAGAGGTTTGTGCAAAAGGAATATCATTTGTGTGACATTGATGAATGTATGAGGAAATTACAAATGAAAAGATGTCACAGAAGTTCAACGTGAAAACACCATGAAGTTCAACTACTACACTCAATGAATTTCAGATGAAAAACTTTTAAAAGCATCGCGAGTATGAAAAAATGATCAACACGGGAAAGTTGCGTGTTTACAACAGCTTTCTATCGGTATATCACTCGTTGAATTCCGGGGAGTGGATGGAGAACTACGAGTAGTGGATGGAGAATTGCGAGCAAAAAAAAGCACATCGAAAACAAAGTGAAGTTCAAGTAGACATGCTGAGAAGTTCAAGTTCTTCACACGGTGCATTTTTGAAGAATCTGTTTCGCGATAGAGGCAGAACGAATGATCCCGCCGTTTTCGAAATTACTTGAAAATGGCTAGGAATCAGAGAAAACTATCAACATGAAAAAGTTTCGCATTTTCCGTAGCTTTTCAACGGTGTATTATTTGCCCAATTCCGATAAAGTTTGTAGAAATTACGGCAAAAATACGTTTTCGAAATTGACTTAAAACCGTCAGGAATTAGGAGAAACAATACATACAAAAAATTTCGCATTTCCTCAAGATTTCCAACGCCGTATCATTTGCTGCATTCGGACTTACAGTTAAAAAATTAGATTGAAAATACAAACTCGGTGGAACTTGGCCCATTTTCTAAATTACTTTTAAACCGTCCAAAATTAGAAAAAACTTTAAACATGAAAAAGTAGCGCATTTTCATAAGCTTTCCAACGCCATATAATTTTCCTCAATTGGATTAGCCATTTATAAATGACATTAAAAATACCAAATCGGTTGTTCGGTTTGCGAAATTTTATGATTTTCCAAATTACGCTTTAACCATAGGGAATTAGAGAAAACTTTCTATATGTGGAAGGAGCGTTTTTGCAGCAGCTTTCCAACGCCATATTATTTGCCTCATTCCGATAAAATGGTTTAGAAAATCAATTGAAAATATGATTCATGTTTTTTGTATGAAGAAAAAATGGTTTTCAAAACTGCTCTTAAACCTCTTACATCTTGCCAAAAAAATAACTTGGGTCATGACACTGGTGTCCATAGCTTTCCAACGGTATATAGCAAGCCCCATTTGGGCAATGTTTGCGGAAGTTCAACCTAACACAGGGGGAAGTTCAGGTCGAACAGCTCAGGCAGTAAAATTGCAAAAAAACACAATTTCATCACGACCCGAGTGCAAAATCCGCAACGAACGAGATTCCTATTTAAAACCGGTATTTAGTTGCTAAAAATTGTTTCTAGATTACACTAACATCATATAGAACATGACTAACCAGAATAAATCGCGGGGGAAGCCACGGTTGCGAAGATAGCCCGAAGGTCAGGTTCGTACAGAGGGAAGTTCAGGCGCGTTACTCAGGCAGTTCAGGTTGTGATCAGAATATTATTCTGATCCCGTGATTAGAATAGTGTTTATGTGTGTGTGTGTGTGTCTATATATATATATCAGACCAACTCAATCATGTGAAGATAAACATGAAACCAAATCAGTGTTGAAGACACACCAAATGCGAAGACTATGCAATCAAGACGCCATTGAAACACACCAAACAAGAATTTGGTGGTGGCGTTACCCACCGTATAGGAAAATATTAGACCCAGACACGACGCACAATTATCGTGGCGCTCCGAAGTCAAATTCCGCATTAATGTATTCACACTTAGAGTGTATGTCTTCATTGATTGAAGATATACGTTACTTCGTGTGTTGCACATCTAAGTCATCAATATGCATAAGCGTTAGGATGTGTGTCCAATCATAGGACATTTGAGGATTCTAAGATATTTAGCTCACACCGCAACTTGCAAAACCTTTTCTCATCCATGGGCTTTGTGAAGATATCTGCCAATTGCTCTTTAGTGTTGACGTGAATGATATCGATATCTTCCTTCATGACATGATCTCTGAGAGAAGTGATGACGGATCTGCATGTGCTTTGTCTTCGAGTGCTAGACTGGGTTCTTGGCAATCTTGATGGCGCTTTCATTGTCGTAGTAAAGTGGCACTTGCTTCAGGTGGATGCCATAGTCCTTGAGAGTTTGCTTCATCCATAGAAGCTGAGCGCAGCAAGATCCAGCAGCAATGTATTCAGATTCAGCAGTGGAGAGAGATACACAGTTCTGCTTCTTTGAAGACCAACAGACAAGAGATCGTCCAAGAAAGTGACATGTGCCTGATGTGGACTTGCGATCAACCTTGTCACCAGCATAGTCAGCATCTGAGAATCCAAGTAGATCAAACTCTGAGCCCTTTGGATACCATAATCCTAGAGTTGGGGTGTAAGCCAAATATCGAAGAATTTGGTTCACAGATAAGTGATGTGACTCCTTTGGTGCCGCTTGGAATCGGGCACACATGCAAAGCTAAGCATTATATCTGGCCTAGATGCACATAAATAGAGTAAAGAACCAATCATGGAGTGGTATACCTTTTGATCGAACTCTTTACCATTGTCATCGGGGCCCAGATGACTTTTGGTTGGCCTTGGCATCGTGTATCCTTTGCAGTCTTGCATTCCAAACTTCTTCAGGCAATCTTTCAGGTATTTCTCTTGAGATATGAAGATGCCATTGCTCTGCTGACGAATTTGAAGACCGAGGAAGAATTCCAGCTCACCCATCATGGACATCTGATATTGCTCTTGCATCATGTGCCCAAACACATCACTATATTTCTTGTCAGTGCAGCCGAAGATAATGTCGTCTACATAGATCTGGCACACAAACAGTTCACCATCATATGTCTTCGTTCAGAGAGTGGGATCCAGGGAACCAGGTTTGAAGCCTTTGCTCTTCAAGAAGTCTTTGAGTGTGTCATACCAAGCGCGAGGGGCTTGTTTGAGGCCATACAGTGCCTTATTGAGCTTGTATACCATGTCATGATGTTTTGGGTCTTCAAAGCCTGGTGGTTGTGCAACATACACTTCTTCTTCAATCTTGCCGTTGAGAAAAGCACTCTTCACATCCATTTGGTATAGGAGGATGTTGTGATGGTTGGCATAGGCTAGCAGTATGCGAATGGCTTCAAGCCTAGCCACCGGAGCAAATGTTTCATCAAAGTCAATCCCTTCAACTTGAGTGTATCCTTGAGCAACGAGACGAGCCTTGTTTCTGACAACTTGACCATGCTCATCTTGTTTGTTGCGATAGATCCATTTGGTGCCAATTATGTTGTGCTTGCGAGGATCAGGGTGCTTGACTAGTTCCCACACATTGTTCAGCTCAAACTGTTGAAGCTCTTCTTGCATAGCTTGAATCCATTCAGGTTCCATGAAGGCTTCAGTACTTTCTTGGGTTCAGATGTAGAGACAAATGCAAAGTGCCCACAGAAATTTGCTAGCTGTGTTGCTCTTGAACAATTGAATGGACCAGGTGCATTGATGTTGTCGATTATCTTCTCAATCTGCACTTCATTTGCAACACGAGGATGGAATGGACGAAGACTTTGCTCTGGCTGATCATTGTCTTCATCATCGGTATTGAGTTCGGGCTGAGCAGTGTCTTCGGGTTGATTAGGTGCAGAAATGATGAGTTCTTCTTCAGCCTGATTCTCTGAAGGTATGATTTCTCCAGTACCCATAAGCTTGATGGATTCACTTGGTGAGACTTCATCTAGCACATTTGGCAGGTGCTCTCTTTGTGAGCCATTAGTTTCATCGTACCGCACATCCACAGTTTCAACCACTTTTATAGTGAAAGAGGTTGAAGACTCTGTAGGAGTGTGAATCCTTTTCGTAACCAAGCATAAAACCTTCATGTGCTTTCGGTCCAAATTTTGAAGTGTGATACGGATCCTTGATCCAGCACCTAGCACCAAATACTCTGAAGTAGCTTATGTTTGGCTTTTTACCAGCTAGTAGCTCATATGATGTCTTCTTTAGAAGCTTGTGAAGATAAACACGGTTGATTATGTGGCATGTAGTATCAATGGCTTCAGGCCAGAACTTCCTTGGAGTCTTGTACCGCATCGTCCGAGCCATCTCAATGAGGGTTCTATTCTTGCGCTACACGATGCCATTCTGCCGAGGTGTGTACGGAGCTGAGAACTCATGAGTGATGCCTAATGTATCAAGATAGGTGTCGAGGCCAGTGTTCTTGAACTCTGTGCCATTGTCACTTCTAATGTGCTTGATCTTGATGCCATAGTTCGTCATGGCACGATTGGAAAATCGTCCGAAGACATCCTGCACATCAGTCTTGTAGAGAATTATATGCACCTAGGTATATCTTGAGTAATCATCAACAATAACGAAGCCATAGAGACAAGCAGTTGTAGTAAGAGTAGAGTAGTGAGTGGGGCCGAATAGGTCCATGTGAAGTACCTCGAAGGGACATGATGTCGTCATGATTGTCTTCGAGGGATGCTTGGCCCTCATCATCTTTCCAGCTTCGCAGGCACCACACAGATGATCCGTCTTGAACTTGATGCCCTCGATGCCTACGACATGCTTCCTCTTCGCGAGAGTGTACAAGTTCCTCATGCCAGCATGCCCTAGCCTCCGATACCAGAGCCAACACTCTGAAGCTTTTGCTAGAAAGACATACGACCAATTGTGGTCGTGCTGAGAAATCTACCATGTACAAATCGTCCTTTCGATATCCTTCAAAGACTAGAGATTTGTCAGATTCCATAAGCACAAGGCAACGATATTTTCCAAATATCACAATCATGTTCAAGTCACAAAGCATTGAGACAGACATTAAGTTTAAACCAAGGGATTCAACAAGCACCACTTCATCCATGTGCTGATCCTTTGAGATTGCAACTCTACCTAGACCCAATACCTTGCTTTTACCAGTGTCAGCAAATGTGATGTGACTCTTGTCAGATGGTCGTAGGGTTGAGTCCATGAGAAGACTCCGATCACCAGTGATGTGGTTAGTGCATCCACTGTCCATAATCCACTCAGAAGCCTTTGGTGTCGTACCCTACAGTGTAGTTTGGGGGATAGGCTTCACCAAGGGAAGTGTGAAGCATAAACATTTGTCGAACAAGCATATTATAAAAGTTCAGATCCCAGTTGGGATAAATAGGATGTATGTCAAGGAATCCTGGGACGAAAACATAATAAGACCATTTGGACGTTTTATCTTGCGTCCCACAAGATGTTTAAGGTCCCAGCATAAGCATCAGACGCCTTTCATTTCAGGCTGGAGACCTTTCCCTGCAAAAGAGAGATAATTTTTATTAGCCACCCACATCCTCAAGGGTGGCTTCGAAGCAATAAGTCTAAGTGCAGCATCTGAGAACTTTGGCTTTGGAGCCCTAGCAAATAGCCTTGCAGGAGGTGAAATAATACTCATAAGAATAAGAAGAGTAGTTATTGGTCTTATGAACATGGCGACTTGATGAAACATGCTCATATTCATAGGCCTGAGTATGGTTTCCCTGCAAAACATTGGTGTTAGGATGACTCTAGTGAGTCCTCCGTCTGTATGAAGCCTTTGGACCATATGAAGCCTTTGGTATGGGGTTTGTCTTCTTCCCAGGTGGTGTCATGATGACATTCAACTGAAGATTCTCAAGACAACTTCTGGGTACCCAGATCTTCTTCAAAGGTGGTCCATTCCTGTAGTTAGTTCCAATATACCTGGCAAACACTTCACCATTCTGATTCTTAAACAGTTTATAGTTTGCATCAAAGGATTCATCAATGATAATTGGGTTAGCACAAGTGAAACCAGATAAGGTAGATGGATCCACTGAAGGTCCCTTTGCAGCAGCCCATGTGGTTTTGGGGTACTGCTCAAGCTTCTAGTAAGAACCATCAACATTCATTTTCCTCTCGAACCCTACACCCTCTTTCCTAGGGTTTCGGTTCAGAATCTATTTCTTGAGGACATCACATAGTGTGTGATGCCCTTTGAGACTTTTGTACATTCATGTCTCAAGCAATGTGTTCAACCTGGCATTCTCATCAGCAATAGTAGTGGTATCCTCAGCAGAGGGGTTAGTTACCACATCAGCAGTTGAAGATATTGCAATAGTAGAAGCAGTAGAACATCCAGCAACAGAGACAACATTATCACGCTCAAGACATTTTAGACATGGTGGTTCAAATCTGTTCTGAGCGGAATTGATCTATTGAGCGTGAAGTGACTCGTTCTCCTTTTGAAGATCTTCATGAGCCGATCTCAAGTTCTCAAGCTCTTGCTTCCTTTCAAGATAATCATAGGAGAGCTTTTCATGAGTAGTTGAGAGCGTTTCATGACGACTATCAAGTTCTTCGTACTTAACACGAAGATTTTTAATGTCTTCAATTAAGGACCGAGTTCGAGTCATTTCCACGTCCAACAGGTCATCGCTTTTGTATAGCATCTTTTGAATATGTTCCATAGCATTTTGTTGTTCTGTTGCAATTTTAGCAAGTACTTTGTAGCTAGGTTTAGATTCACATTCAGAGTCATCTTCACTTGAAGTTTGAAAGTAATCATCGTGTGAGTTTACCTTGGCACCTCGTGCCATGAAGCAGTAGGTAGGAGAAGATGGCTCAGGCTTGGGAGTCATCGTTTTGAGAGACTCCTTGAATTCGAGGAACCATGGGTCCTGACATGTTCGATGGCCTTCATAGACGTCAGAGATCCGGTCCCATATAAGCTTTGCATTGCATAGATGCATGACGTGCCCGAACTCGTCTCTTGACAGACAGGAGCATATAACAGCCTTCGCCTTTGTATCCAGAAGGGTGTACTTCTGAATATCTTCAGCACGCGCCATCTTGCATAAATCGATGAGACCGGTCTCCGTAATAGTTCTAAGCTCACTATCCATAGCTAGAAGGCGCTTCCTCATCATAGCCTTCCATCGGGGATAATCATGACCGTCGAAAATGGGGCACGCAGCGGAGACCTTGATAGTCCCGGCAGTCGACATAGCTAAAACTCCAGGTGGTTAAACCGAATCACACAGAACAAGGGAGCACCTTGCTCTGATACCAATTGAAAGTGCTAGTTATCGACTAGAGGGGGGTGAATTGGCGATTTTTCTGGAAGTCTTCAAAACATGGGGGCTTTGAAGACAAATAGTAGAAATGAACCTATTGATATAGAGTGGAAGGTAGACTATACTAGACAAGCCATAGTCAAGTAAGCAATAAAGTGAAAGCACGAAGACTATCAGCAGCTAGGTAGTATGGATCAGGATGGAAGATAGTATGAAGCCAAACTACAACAGTCTTCACACAATGAAGTCAATCAGATCATGCAAGCAGGCAATGACTTCACGAAGATAAACTGTAAGTAAAGAGAGGTAAAGGATAGAACCAGTTGCTTGGTGAGGACAAGGATTTGTTGGACCAGTTCCAGTTGCTGTGACAACTGTACGTCTGGTTTGGGAGGCTTAGATTCAACTCAGAAGACCGCGTCTTCACCTTATTCCCCTTGAGCTAAGGACATACAGTCATCGCCCAATCACTCTGATAAGTCTTCAAGGTAAACTTCCAAACCTTCACATACTTCGTTCACCAGCGATCGACAATGACTCTTGGATGCTCAGAACGCGATGCCTAACCGGCTGGAGGATTCACAGTCCTCAAGTGTAACAAGTCTTCAGGTCACGCAGACAGGAAGACTTCAGTGATGCCTAACACTCTTTGGCTCTGGGTGTTTTGGGCTTTGTCCTCGCAAGGATCTCTCTCAAATGCTTCGTAGGTGGGTTGCTCTCAAACAACAAAAGCCGTGCACTAACTCTGAGCAGCCACCAATTTATGGTGTATGGGGGTGGGCTATTTATATCCAGGAGGCAACCCGACCTGATTTGTCTGAAATGACCCTGGGTCACTAAGGAACTGACACGTGTCCAACGGTCAGATTTCAAATGCACGCGGCAGCTTTACTTGGGCTACAAGTAAAGTTGACTCATCTAGGTTTGGATAAGATTTGCTCTCATTGTCTTCGCTCAAAGACATAGGATTTGGTTGAGCATCACTTCAGTCACTCTGACTTTGTTCACTTGGACCCCACTTAAAAGTACGGTGGTTCCTATGACTCAACAAAGAAGAAAAGGAAACTACGAAACAAATATTTCTTCGTACTCCATAGTCTTCATACGATGTCTTCTCATGTCATAGTCTTCAATGTGAATCTTTTCACAGACCACCATTGTCTTCAATGTCTTCACACATTTTTAGGGGTCATCTCTGGTAGGTAAACCGAATCAATGAAGGACTACTACCTGTGTTATCCTGCAATTCTCACAAACACATTAGTCCCTCAACTAGGTTTGTCGTCAATACTCCAAAACCAACTAGGGGTGGCACTAGATGCAGTTACAGGTTCTCAAAAACTGAGGGAAATACTTACGCTACTTTGCTGCATAACCCTTTCCTCTTCAAGGGAAAACCAACTCATGCTCAAGAGGTAGCAGGCGTTCCCGCTCACTATGTGCCGCCCGCGCCCCATGGGTCTCCCTGACGCGTGCCCCGCGCTAGGATAGTGCCCTGGTCGCGCCCGTGCTGGCCATGACCTGGCCGCGACCTACCCCCTGAACCTCACCGCGTGTCGTGGCTGTCGTTGTTCGCTACGCCTGCCTCCCCCGCTGTCTATCGCCACTCGATGCCCAGCGCCCACGCTCACCGGGGCCTAGCCCGCCGCTGGCTCCCTGTTGCCCATCGCTTCTTTCTCTACCCGCCACTGCCACGTAGCACCCGTCTGCACCAGGCCCGGCCTTGCTCCTTGCGTTGTTGCTGCTCCCGCGAAGCCGCCCGAGCATGCCTGCTTCCCGCGCCCGTTGTGCCACTGCCGCCGCTGCTGCCTCTTTGCTGCTTGCCGCTGCATTCCCTGGCCGCCCCCTGCTGCGCCCCCTGCTGCATTGCCGCTACCGCTCGCGTGTCATTGTGCCCGGCCACTGCTCGCCGAGGCCACCCCGGCCAGAACTCCACCTACTCCTGTCGTTGCTACCTGGTCACCCAGCCCGCCGCTACCTCCCTCTCCTCGCGTCGCTACTCGTCGTGGGCCGTCCATTCTGCCACTGGCCGCCACGCCCGGCTCCCCGGATCCCCTCCGATGTGGCTCTCTGGCCGCCGGCTTAAACGGTATGTATGCTACCCCCCCCCTCGCTAATAACACGCTGACCCACTGGCAAATTGGTCCCAACCCACCAATTGATCCAATTAGTTAAAATAAAATATCTATTAAATTTTAAGCAGTAAATGGCATGTGGACCCGTCCTGTTAATTAAACTAAATAAACTAAATCAGTTATTTTAGCAGTCACTTACATGTGGGTCCAATGACCCTTTGACTGGTCAACTGTTTGACTGGCCTACTAACTGGACCCCTGGGTCCTGGTTGTCATACCCCTAGTCTAGCCAACTAGTGTGTGCAAAAAGTATTCTTCCATATTTATCATTTAAATTAAATCCGTTAATCCAGAAAATGTTTAATACTTTGAAAAATCATATAAAATAATCTATAAGTCAGATGAAAATACTTTGTACATGAAAGTTGCTCAGAAAAATATGAAGAATCTGAATATGCCTTCCGTTCGTATGTCACATGCCCCTAGCATAGTGGACATGCAACCATCCCCCTCTAGTTCATCTGTCCAAAAATGACAAACACCGGGAAAACATTCCCGGATGTTTTCCCCCTTCGTTAGTATCATGTAGCCCCGCATTAGAGCACCCCTAGCACCGCATATCGTCATGTCATGCTTAGTAATGCAAGTGTGTGCTTTGTATTTACTGTTTCTTCCCCCCCTCTTCTCTCTGGTAGACCCCGAGACCGCTGCTAATGCCACTTTGATCGACTACGTCGACAACGACCCTTCTTCCCTTTCAGCGGAGCTTCTAGGCAAGCCCCCTCCCCTTGATCACTCCTATATCGCCCGCTCCATTCTCTCTCATGCTTGCATTAGATTTTGCTATTATCATTGTTTGCTCCTATTCTGATGCATAGCCTGCTTTTGTAACCTGCTCATTGTACCTTACCTGCTTATCCTAAACTGCTTAGTATATGTTGGTTAGTGATCCATCAATGACCCCCGCCTTGTCCTTGTTACCCCTGCTTCATCATCGATGACTCGATCAACGTGATCGACAACCAGAGCTCGACACCTCACATCACATCACGCTCCTTTTGTTGCTTGACTCTGTAGAGATACTATCGAGTGCCTGATACGTCTCCAACGTATCTATAATTTTTTATTGTTCCATGTTGTTAGATTATCATTCTTGGATATTTTACAATCATTTTATATCATTTTTTGGTACTAACCTATTGACATAGTGCCAAGTGCCAGTTGTTGTTATTTGCTTGTTTTTTACATCGCAGGAAATCAATACCAAACGGAGTGCAAATGCACCGAAACGTTTTGTGGATTTTTTATGGACCAGAAGACCCAATGGGCCGGAGAAGCACCTAGGGGGTGCCTCGAGGGGGCATAACCCACCAGGGCGCGCCTGGGGGCCCAGGCGCGCCCAGGTGGGTTGTGCCCACCTCAGTGGCCTCCCGCACCGCCTCTTTGCATAAATACCCCAATATTTCAGAAACCCTAGGGGAGTCAAAAAAATCAATTCCAGCCGCCGCAAGTTCCAGAAACACCAGACACCATCGTGGAGGCGTTCATCATCCTCATTGGTGCCTCTCCGATGATGCGTGAGTAGTCTTTTGTAGACCTTCGGGTCCATAGTTAGTAGCTAGATGGCTTCCTCTCTCTTGTTTGATTCTCAATACAATGGTCTCTTGGAGATCCATATGATGTAACTCTTTTTGCGGTGTGTTTGTTGGGATCCGATGAACTTTGAGTTTACGATCAGATCTATCTTTTTATCCATGAAAGTTATTTGAGTCTTTTGATCTCTTTTATGCATGATTGCTTATAGCCTCGTATTTCTTCTCCGATATTTGGGTTTTGTTTGGCCAACTTGATCTATTTATATTGCAATGGGAAGAGGTGCTTTGTGATGGGTTCGATCTTATAGTGCTTGATCCTAGTGACAGGAGGGGAACTAACACGTATGTATCGTTGCTATTAAGGATAACAAGATGGGGTCTATTTCTACATAAATAGATCTTGTCTACATCATGTTACTGTTCTTATTGCATTACTCCATTTCTCCATGAACTTAACACACTAGATGCATGCTGGATAGCGCGTGATGTGTGGAGTAATAGTAGTAGATGCAGGCAGGAGTCGGTCTACTAATCTTGGATGTGATGCCTATATAATGATCATTGCCTAGATATCTTCATGATTATTTGAAGTTCTATCAATTGCCCAACAGTAATTTGTTTACCCACCGTTTGCTATTTTTCTCGGGAGAAGCCACTAGTGAAACCTATGCCCCCCAGGTCTATTCTTTATTATATTTGCCTTCACAATCTATTTTTATTTGCTTTTATTTTCAGATCTATTAATCCAAAAACCCAAAAATACCTCGCTGAATTTTATTTGCTTTTATTTGCATCTATCAATCTATCACAATTTTTATCCCGTCTACTTGCCAATTTCTGGCGTCGTTACTCGAAAGGGATTGACAACCCCTTTAATACATTGGGTTGCGAGTATTTGTTATTTGTGTGCAGGTGCTATTCACGTAGTGTTGCGTGGTTCTCCTACTGGTTTAATAACCATGGTCTCATCACTGAGGGAAATACCTACCATAGCTGTGCTGCATCATCTCTTCCTCTTTGTGGAAATACCGACGTAGTTCGAGCTGCATCAGTGCCGAGGGTGATACCACATAAGGCTCTCCTAATGATAACTCTGTAGTGTAGCTATTCGGTTGTGGTCATCGAGGGTGATTCCTCCTTCACCACTCCAGATATGACTCTGTCGTGCAACCCCTCAAGTGTGGACCTCGAGGGTGATTCCTCCTACGTTCACCTTGATGATTACATCGAGTGGAATCCACCGAGGGTGATTCCTCGGGTTTCCCCCTTGATGTTTTGGACACATGGTTACTTGAACTTTACTTGAGACCATTGTTGTAGTCGGTTCGGCCCTGAGGGGTACCCGCGAGTTGATGTGAAAGTCGGGAGGGCCCGGAGAGCACCCGTGAGTTTTCTACGAGGCACGGCCGGGCATTCTAGTCCCTTGCCGTAAGTCCATGAGACGGGGCAATGGGGTCACATTATTGTGAGTCTCTGCTCATCTCTCCGAGCCCCCATTGCACTAACAGGTTTGGGTATTTGTTCTAAGTTGGCCTTTGGCCTTTACGCACTAACGACCACGCGAGAATAGTTATGGGCCTCGACGTCGTGGTATCAGCCGAAGCTTTGTCAGACGTCCAGTTTAGCATTGCCGCATAGTCGGATCGTGCTAGCCATCTGAGGCGGTGCTGGTATCCACCCTGCTCGCAACAACCCGGAGTGCAACGGGCAATGGGCCCAAGACCCAGGAGTGCTTAGGATGTAGACCGGCGGGGACCCCTCTACTGAGCCTAGGTAGGATGTGACGTGTTGATCTTCCGAGGCCGGGCATTGGCCCAGAAAGGTGTGTCCGGCTGCTACCTCTTGAGCATTGCGTTGGTTTTCCCTGAAGATGCAGCAAAGTAGCGTAAGTATTTCCCTCAGTTTTTGAGAACCAAGGTATCAATCCAGTAGGAGGCTACGCGCGAGTCCCTCGTACCTGCACAAAACAAATAAATCCTCGCAACCAACGCGAATAGGGGTTGTCAATCCCTACACAGCCACTTACGAGAGTGAGATCTGATAGATATGATAAGATAATATTTTTGGTATTTTTATGATAAAGATGCAAAGTAAAATAAAGGCAAAGTAAAAAAGCAAAGGAAATAACTAAGTAGTAGGAGATTAATATGATGAAGATAGACCCGGGGGGCATAGTTTCACTAATGGCTTCTCTCGAGAGCAAAGTATTCTACGGTGGGTGAACAAATTACTGTTGAGCAATTGACAGAATTGAGCACAGTTATGAGAATATCTAGGTATGATCATGTATATAGGCATCACGTCCGAGACAAGTAGACCGACTCCTGCCTGCATCTACTACTATTACTCCACTCATCGCCCGCTATCCAACATGCATCAAGAGTATTAAGTTAAAAAACAGAGTAACACCTTAAGCAAGATGACATGATGTAGTATCCTCGATGGCAACAATACAATATGTGCCTTGCTGCCCCTACTGTCACTGGGAAAGGACACCGCAAGATTGAACCCAAAGCTAAGCACTTCTCCCATTGCAAGAAAGATCAATCTAGTAGGCTAAACCAAACTGATAATTCGAAGAGACATGCAAAGATAACCAATCATACATAAAAGAATTCAGAGAAGATTCAAATATTATTCATAGATAGACTTGATCATAAACCCACAATTCATCGGTCTCAACAAACACACCGCAAAAAGAAGATTACATCGAATAGTTCTCCACAAGAGAGAAGGAGAACATTGTATTGAGATCCAAAAAGAGAGAAGAAGCCATCTAGCTACTAACTATGGACCCGTAGGTCTAAGGTAAACTACTCACACTTCATCAGAGGGGCTATGGTGTTGATGTAGAAGCCCTCAGTGATCGATGCCCCCTCCGGTGGAGCTCCGGAACAGGCCCCAAGATGGGATCTCGTGGATACAGAAAGTTACGGCGGTGGAATTAGGGTTTTGGCTCGGTATCTGATCGTTTGGGGGTACGTAGGTATATATAGGAGGAAGGAGTACGTCGGTGGAGCAATAGGGGGCCCACGAGGGTGGAGGGTGCGCCTGGGGGGGTAGGTGCGCCCCCTACCTCGTGGCCTCCTCTTTTGTGTCTTGACGTAGGGTCCAAGTCTCCTGGGTCTTGTTCGTTGAGAAAATCACGTTCCCAAAGGTTTCATTCCGTTTGGACTCCGTTTGGTATTCCTTTTCTTCGAAACCCTAAAACAAGCAAAAAACAGCAGTTCTGGGCTGGGCCTCCGGTTAATAGGTTAGTCCCAAAAATAATATGAAAGTGGATAATAAAGCCCAATAATGTCCAAAACAGTAGATAATATAGCATGGAGCATTCAAAAATTATAGATACGTTGGAGACGTATCAAGTATCCCCAAGCTTAATTCCTGCTCGTCCTCGAGTAGGTAAATGATAAAAACAGAATTTTTTATGCGGAGTGCTACTTGGCATAATTTTAATGTAATTCTTCTTAATTGTGGTATGAATATTCAGATCCGAAAGATTCAAGATAAAAGTTTAATATTGACATAAAAATAATAATACTTCAAGCATACTAACAAAGCAATCATGTCTTCTCAAAATAACATGGCTAAAGAAAGTTATCCCTACAAAATCATATAGTCTAGCTATGATCCATATTCACCACACAAAATATATAAATCATGCACAACCCCGATGACAAGCCAAGCAATTGTTTCATACTTTTGGTGTTCTCAAACTTTTTCAATCTTCACGCAATACATGAGTGTGAGCCACGGACATAGCACTATAGGTGGAATAGAATTGTGGTTGTGGAGAAGACAAAAAGGGAGAAGATAGTCTCACATCAACTTGGCATATCAATGGGCTATGGAGATGCCCATCAATAGATATCAATGCGAGTGAGTAGGGATTGCCATGCAGTGGATGCACTAGAGTATAAGTATATGAAAGCTCAACAAAAGAAACTAAGTGGGTGTGCATCCAACTCGTTTGCTCATGAAGACCTAGGGCATTTTGAGGAAGCCCATCATTGGAATATACAAGCCAAGTTCTATAATGAAAAATTCCCACTAGTATATGAAAGTGATAACATAGGAGACTCTCTATCATGAATATCATGGTGCTACTTTGAAGCACATGTGTGGTAAAAGGATAGTAACATTGTCCCTTCTCTCTTTTTCTCTCTTTTTTTTATTTGGGCCTTTTCCTTTTTTATGGCCTCTTTTCTTCCTTTTTTTTATTTTTCGTCCGGAGTCTCATCCCGACTTGTGGGGGAATCATATTCTCCATCATCCTTTCCTCACTGGGACAATGCTCTAATAATGATGATCATCACACTTCTATTTTTCTTACAACTCAACAATTACAACTCGATACTTAGAACAAAATATGACTCTATATGAATGCCTCCGGCGGTGTACCGAGACATGCAATGAATCAAGAGTGACACGTATGAAAGAAGTTTGAATGGCGGCTTTGCCACAAATATGATGTCAACTACGTGCTCATGCTAAGTAATATGACAATGATGAAGTGTGTCATAATAAACGGAACGGTGGAAATTTGCATGGCAATATATCTCGAAATGGTTATGGAAATGCCATAATAGGTAGGTATGGTGGCTGTTTTGAGGAAGGTATATGGTGGGTGTGTGATACCGGCGAAAGGTGCGCGGTATTAGAGAGGCTAGCAAAGGTGGAAGGGTGAGAAAAGTGTGTATAATCCGTGGACTCAACATTAGTCATAAACAACTCATATACTTATTGCAAAAATCTACAAGTTATCAAAGCAAAGTATTACACGCATTCTCCTAGGGGGATAGATTGGTAGGAAAAGACCATCACTCGTCCCAGACCGCCACTCATAAGGAAGACAATCTAAAAATAAATCATGCTCCGACTTCATCACATAACGGTTCACCATACATGCATGCTACGGGAATCACAAACTTTAACACAAGTATTTCTCAAATTCACAACTACTCAACTAGCACAACTTTAATATCACCATCGTCATATCTCAAAACAATTATCAAGCATCAAACTTCTCATAGTATTCAACACACTCAGAAGAGAGTTTTTACTATTCTTGAATACCAAGCATATTGGGATTATTTAAGTAAATTACCATGATATTTAAGACTCTCAAAATAATCTAAGTGAATCATGAGAGATCAATATTTTCTATAAAACAAATCCACCACCGTGCTCTAAAAAGATATAAGTGAAGTACTAGAGCAAAACTATATAACTCAAATGATATAAGTGAAGCACATAGAGTATTCTAACAAATTCCAAATCATGTATGGCTCTCTCAAAAGGTGTGTACAGCAAGGATGATTGTGGTAAACTAAAAAGCAAAGACTCAAATCATACAAGACACTCCAAGCAAAACACATATCATGTGGTGAATAAAAATATAGCTTCAAGTAAAGTTGCCGATAGAAGTAGACGAAAGAGGGGATGCCTTCCGGGGCATCCCCAAGCTTTGGCTTTTAGGTGTCCTTATATTATCTTGGGGGTTCCATGGGAATCCCCAAGCTTAGGCTCTTGCCAATCCTTGTTCCATAATCCATCAAATATTTACCCAAAACTTGAAAACTTCACAACACAAAACTTAAAGTAGCAAATCTCGTGAGCTTCGTTAGCGAAAGAAAACAAAATACCACTTTAAGGTAATGTAATGAACTAATTATTTATTTATATTGGTGTTATACCTACTGTATTCCAACTTCTCTATGGTTTATAAACTATTTTACTAGCCATAGATTCATCAAAATAAGCAAACAACACACAAAAAACAGAATGTGTCAAAAACAGAACAGTCTGTAGTAATCTGTAACTAGCGCAAGATCTGGAACCCCAAAAATTCTAAAATAAATTGCTGGACATGAGGAATTTATCTATTAATCATCTTCAAAAATAATTAACTAAATAACACTTTAAAAATAAAAATGGCAGCACTTCTTGTGAGCGCTAAAGTTTCTGTTTTTTACAGCAAGTGTAACAAGACTTTCCCCAAGTCTTCCCAATGGTTCTACTTGGCACAAACACTAATTAAACACAAAAAACAAAACAAAAACAGAGGCTAGATAAATTATTTATTACTAAATAGGAGCAAAAAGCAAGGAATAAAAATAAAATTGGGTTGCCTCCCAACAAGCGCTATCATTTAACGCCCCTAGCTAGGCATAACAAGCAAGGATAGATCTAGGTATTGCCATCTTTGGTAGGCAATCCATAAGTGGCTCTCATAATAGATTCATAGGGTAATTTAATTTAATTTATAGGAAAGTGTTCCATGCCTTTCCTTAATGGAAATTGGAATCTAATATTTCCTTCCTTCATATCAATAATTGCACCAATCGTTCTAAGGAAAGGTCTACCAAGAATAATAGGACATGAAGGATTGCAATCTATGTCAAGTACAATAAAATCTACGGGCACATAATTCCTATTTGCAACAATAAGAACATCATTAATTCTTCCCATAGGTTTCTTAATAGTGGAATCCGCAAGGTGCAAGTTTAGAGAGCAATCATCAAAATCACGGAAACCTAACAAATCACACAAAGTTTTTGGAATCGTGGAAACACTAGCACCCAAATCACATAAAGCATAGCATTCATGATCTTTAATTTTAATTTTAATAGTTGGTTCCCACTCATAATAAATCTTTCTAGGGATAGAAACTTCCAATTCAAGTTTTTCTTCATAAGATTGCGTCAAGGCATCAATGATATGTTTAGTAAACGCTTTATTTTGACTATAAGCATGAGGAGAATTTAGCACGGATTGCAACAAGGAAATACAATCAATCAAAGAGCAATTATCATAGTTAAATTCCTTGAAATCCATAATAGTGGGTTTAGCAACATCTAGGGTTTTAATTTCTTCAATCTCACTTTTATCAATTTTAGCATCAAGATCTAAAAATTCCGAATTCTTGGAACGCCTTCTAGGTAAAGGTGGATCATATTAAGTACCATCATTATCAATATTCATATTGCAAAACAAAGATTTAATAGGGAACACACCAATAACTTTTAGATCTTCATCTTTATTTTCATAGGAACTAGAAGAATACGCTCTTATAAAGGCATCTTTTTAGCACGCATCCTAGCGGTTCTTTCTTTGCACTCATCAATGGAAATTCTCATGGCTTTGAGAGACTCATTGATATAATGCTTAGGTGGAATAGATCTAAGTTTCAAAGAATCAACATCAAGAGAAATTCTATCAACATTCCTAGCCAACTCATCAATCTTAAGCAATTTTTCTTCAATCAAAGCATTAAAATTCTTTTGCGAAGTAATAAATTCTTTAATATTAGATTCAAAATCGGAGGGCATCTTATTATAATTTCCATAAGAATTGTTGTAGGAATTACCATAATTATTAGAGGGATTACTAGGATAAGGCCTAGGATTGAAATTTCCTCTATACGCGTTGTTACCAAAATTGTTCCTACCAACAAAATTCACATCCATAGATTCATTATTATTCTCAATCAAAGTAGACAAGGGCATATCATTAGGATCGGAAGAAACACTCTTATTAGCAAATAATTTCATAAGTTCATCCATCTTTCCACTCAAAACATTAATTTCTTCTATCGCATGCACCTTTTTATTAGTAGATCTTTCAGTATGCCATTGAGAATAATTAACCATAATATTATCTAGGATTTTAGTAGCTTCTCCTAAAGTGATTTCCATAAAACTGCCTCCCGTGGCCGAATCTAAAAGATTTCTAGAAGCAAAATTCAATCCGGCATAAAAAATTTGTATAATCATCCACAAATTTAAACCATGAGTAGGGCAATTACGTAGCATTAGTTTCATTCTCTCCCAAGCTTGTGCAACATGTTGATGATCAAGTTGCTTAAAATTCATAATATCGTTTCTAAGAGAGATGATCTAAGCGGGAGAAAAATACTTGGAGATAAAAGTATCTTTGCACTTGTTCCATGAATCAATACTATTTTTAGGCAAAGACGAAAACCAAGCTTTAGCACGATCTCTAAGCAAAAAAGTAAATAGCTTCAATTTAACAATATCATTATCCACATCTTTGTTCTTTTGCATATCACATAAATCAATGAAGCTATTTAGATGGGTAGCGGCATCTTCACTAGGAAGGCCGAAAAATGGATCTTTCATGACAAGATTCAGCAAAGCAGTATTAGTTTCACAAGATTCAGCATCGTAAGAGGAGCAATCGGAGTGCTAATAAAATCATTGTTGTTGGTATTGGTGAAGTCACACAATTTAGTATTATCTTGAGACATCGTAACAAGCAAGCAAACTAACACACAAGCAAACAAAAAGCAAGCGGGCAAAAAGAGGCAAATAGAGAAAGAGAGGGAGGATAGAGAGAGAGGGCGAATAAAACGGCAAGGGTGAAGTGGGGGAGAGGAAAACGAGAGGCAAATGGCAAATAATGTAATGCGGGAGATAAGTGTATGTGATGGGTACTTGGTATATTGACTTTTACGTAGACCTCCCCAGCAACGGCGCCAGAAATAGTTCTTGCTACCTCTTGAGCACTGCGTTGGTTTTCCCCGAAGAGGAAGGGATGATGGAGCAAAGTAGCGTAAGTATTTCCCTCAGTTTTGAGAACCAAGGTATCAATCCAGTAGGAGGCTACGCGCGAGTCCCTCGTACCTGCACAAAACAAATAAATCCTCGCAACCAACGCGAATAGGGGTTGTCAATCCCTACACAGCCACTTACGAGAGTGAGATCTGATAGATATGATAAGATAATATTTTTGGTATTTTTATGATAAAGATGCAAAGTAAAATAAAGGCAAAGTAAAAAGCAAAGGAAATAACTAATTAGTAGGAGATTAATATGATGAAGATAGACCCCGGGGCCATAGGTTTCACTAATGGCTTCTCTCGAGAGAATAAGTATTCTACGGTGGGTGAACAAATTACTGTTGAGCAATTGACATAATTGAGCATAGTTATGAGAATATCTAGGTATGATCATGTATATAGGCATCACGTCCGAGACAAGTAGACCGACTCCTGCCTGCATCCACTACTATTACTCCACTCATCCACCGCTATCCAGCATGCATCTAGAGTATTAAGTTAAAAACAGAGTAACGCCTTAAGCAAGATGACATGATGTAGAGGGATAAACCCATGCAATGTGATGAAAACCCCATCTTGTTATCCTCGATGGCAACACTACAATACATTCCTTGCTGCCCCTACTGTCACTGGGAAAGGACACCGCAAGATTGAACCCAAAGCTAAGCACTTCTCCCATTGCAAGAAAGATCAATCTAGTAGGCCAAACCAAACTGATAATTCGAAGAGACTTGCAAATATAACCAATCATACATAAAAGAATTCAGAGAAGATTCAAATATTATTCATAGATAGACTTGATCATAAACCCACAATTCATCGATCTCAACAAACACACCGCAAAAAGAAGATTACATCAAATAGTTCTCCACAAGAGAGGTGGAGAACATTGTATTGAGATCCAAAAAGAGAGAATAAGCCATCTAGCTACTAACTATGGACCCGTAGGTCTGAGGTAAACTACTCACACTTCATCGGAGGGGCTATGGTGTTGATGTAGAAGCCCTCCGTGATCGATGGCCCCTCCGGCGGAGCTCCGGAACAGGTTCCAAGATGGGATCTCGTGGATACATAAAGTTACGGCGGTGGAATTAGGGTTTTGGCTCCGTGTCTGGTCGTTTGGGGGTACGTAGGTATGTATAGGAGGAAGGAGTACGTCGGTGGAGCAATAGGGGGCCCACGAGGGTGGAGGGCGCGCCTAGGGGGCTAGGCGCGTCCCCCCTACCTCGTGGCCTCCTCTTTTGTGTCTTGACGTAGGGTCAAAGCCTCCTGGGTCTTGTTCGTTGAGAAAATCACGTTCTCGAAGGTTTCATTCCGTTTGGACTCCGTTTGGTATTCCTTTTCTTCAAAACCCTAAAACAGGCAAAAAACAACAATTCTGGGCTGGGCCTCCGGTTAATAGGTTAGTCCCAAAAATAATATAAAAGTGGATAATAAAGCCCAATAATGTCCAAAATAGTAGATAATATAGCATGGAGCAATCAAAAATTATAGATACGTTGGAGACGTATCACCGGCCAGAGTAATCAAGCGTGTTGGGTAACGTGGTGCACCCCTGTAGGGAAGTTATCTATTCGAATATCGTGTCCACAGTAATGGATGTTCAGACTTGTAACCTGATCAATTACAACTAGAAATGGTTACTTGAGATATGTGATGGATATGTGGCTCCAGGAATGCTTTCTCGCAGGGAGTCGAGGAAGGATCTCTGGGCGTTAATGTTGCAACATGTTTGTTAAATATAAACTGCTATTCTACACTCTTCTGAATGTTGTAAGATGCTTGAAGATGCTAGTCTTCGATAGGCTAGGCCTTCCCCTCTATTCTGGTATTCTGTAGTTCAGTCCATAGATACAACCCTTCCTTTGATACCAATGCATACTTAGTATAGATCTGATGCTTGTGAGTACTTTGGATGAGTACTCACGGTTGCTTTATTACCCCCCTTTTCCCCTTCTTCTTTCTTTCCGGTTGTTGCAACCAGTTGGTGGATCCCAGGAGATAGACGCCACCCCCGCTGACTACTGCTACTACCCCGAGGGTGCCTACTACTACTTGGAGACCGCCGATGACCAGGAGTAGTTAGGAGGTCCCAGGCAGGAGGCCTTGCCTCTTCGATCGTTGTTGTGTTTGTGCTTGCCTTCTTAAGGCGGTCTTGTCTAATTTTATGTTTGTACTCAGATATTCTTGCTTCCGCTGACTCTTGTCTATCAAGCTTGTATTCGAGCCCTCGAGGCCTTTGGCTTGTAATATAAAGCTTGATTATTTCATTTTGTGTCTAGAATTGTGTTGTGATATCTTCCCGTGAGTCCCTGATCTTGATGTATGATTAGTGTATGGTTGAATCAGGGGCGTCATAGATCAAGTCTTATTAACAACCACCTTCGATTAGCATGAAACCGAATAACTTTTGTAAAACACCAAGTTACCTCAACGAGGATATGCATATCCCCAACAATAAGCATATCATATTTCTTTTTGGCAGTAGGTAGAGGCAGTTGAAAACTTTCAATAGTGAGTGTCAAAGATTTTTCAATAACATTAATACCATTCACTTGGAATTGTTTCTTCGGAAAGTGCATCGTATGCTCATTGCCATTGATATGAAAAGCGACCTTGATTTTATTGCAATCAATAACAACCCCTGTAGTATTCAAAAAGGGTCTACCAAGGATAATCGACATGTTGTCGTCCTCGGGCAAGTATAACAAAGTCAGTTAAGATGGTAACATTTGCAACAACGGGCACATCCTCACAAATACCTATAGGTATAGCAGTTGATTTACCAGCTATTTACAAAGATATTTCAGTAGGTGTGAGTTTATTCAAATCAAGTCTTTTGTATAAAGAGAAAGGCATAGCACTAACACCAGCTCCTAAATCACATAAAGCAGTTTTCACATAGTTTCTTTTGATGGAGCAAGGTATAGTCGGTATTCCTGGATCTCCAAGTTTTTTAGGTACTCCATCCATAAAAGAGTAATTAACAAGCATGGTGGAGATTCCAGCTTCAAGTATTTTTCTTTTATTAGAGATGATGTATTTCATATACTTTGCATAAGGGGCCATCTTTAAAATATAAGTCAAGCGAGTACGCAAAAAGACTGGCCTAATCATTTCAACAAAGCGTTCAAATTCTTCATCATCTTTCTTCTTAGTTGATTTAGGTGGAAAGGGCATGGGTATTTGAACCCATGGTTCTCTTCCCCTTCCATGTTTCCTACCAACAAAGTGTCTTTTATCAAATCTTTTATTTTTGGGTTGTGAGTTATCAAGATCAACAGCTGGTTCTATTTCAACATCATTATCTGGTTCTTTATTGTTTGGTTGAGTGTCTTCATGAACATTCTCATTATATTTTTCATTATCACTAGGTGAATGTTCATTACCAGATTGAGTTTCAGCATCAGAAATAGAAACATCATTATTAGCTTCAGGAGGTTTTTCTATCTCGGGTTCACTAGAGGTATGCAAAGTCCTATCATTTTTCTTTTTATTCTTCTTTTTAGAAGGGCTAGGTGCATTAGTGTTAACTCTTTGAGAGTCTGGTTCAATTCTTTTTGGGTGCCCTCGAGATAAAGTGGTTCCTGAGTGATTCTATCTCCTTTAGTCATTACCCTAACAGCATGATCATTGATATTATTGTTCATTTCCTCAAGCAATTCCCTTTGAAATTTAGCAACTTGTACTAGTTGAGTTTGAACCATAGAAGCATGTTTTCCTACACCTCTAACAACATTTGAGATTCTAAATAACAAGTCACTCAAGCAAGCAATCATATCAGAATTATATTTCAATTGTTTCATAACATTTGCATTGAAGTGATCTTGCTTTCTAATGTAGTTATCAAACTCATAAAGGCATTGACTAGGCTGCATTTTATAAGGATTGTCATTATCATTAAATTTCATTAGATAGTTTACCTCTACCACCTTGGGTGGTGGTGTATCAAGCCCATGTATTTCTTTAATAGGAGGTAAATTTTTGACATCCTCAGCTTTAATACCTTTTTCCTTCATACATTGCTTTGCCTCTTGCATATCTGCAGGACTGAGATATAAGATACCCCCCTTCTTCGGAGTGGGTTTAGGCGGTGGTTCAGGAAGAGTCCAATCATCATCATTTTTTAATATGTTATTCAATAATTCCTCAGCTTGCTCAATAGTTCATTCCCTAAAAACAGAACCAGCACAACTATCTAGGAAGTCCCTAGAAGCATCGGTTAGTCCATTATAGAAGATATCAAGTATTTCATTTTTCTTAAGAGGAAGATCAGGAAAAGCATTAAGCAATTGGAGAAGCCTCCCCCAAGCTTGTGGCAGACTCTCTTCTTCAATTTGCACAAAGTTAAATATTTCCTATAAGGCAGCTTGTTTCTTATGAGCAGGAAAATATTTTTTAAAGAAGTAGTAAATCATATCCTGGGGACTACGCACACAACCAGGAGCAAGAGTATTATACCAAGTCTTAGCATCACCCTTTAATGAGAACGGAAATAACTTGAGAATATAATAGTAGCAAATTTTCTCATCATGAGGAAATAGGGTGGCTATATCATTCAGCTTAGTAAGATGTGCCACAACAGTTTTAGTTTCATAACCATGGAAAAGATCAGATTCAGCCAAAGTAATTAACTCAGGGTCGACAGAGAATGCATAATCCCTATCATCAACAAAGATAGGTGAAGTACAAAACTTAGGATCACATTTCATTCTAGCATTCAAAGATTTTTCTTCCAGTTTGCATAATAATTTCTAAAGATCATCCCTATGATTGCAAGCAAGAAAGTCTCTAGTTATCTCCTCATCCATAACATAACCTTTCGGTATCTTAGGAAATTCATATCTAGGAGGACTAGGTCTAATTGGTGTCTCAAGATTTTCAAATTCAATGATTTCATCAGTTTCAATTATTTCATCAGTTTCAGCATTCTCAATAACTTTAGCTCTAGCAAGTTGTTCATCAAGAAATTCATCTAGTGGCACATTATCATCAAGCAAGGTACTAGCATCATCATGAGTAGCATTCATATAAGTAGCATCATCAATAACTTGCAACATATTAGAATTAATAGCATCTGGTGGTGGTGCAAGTCTACTCAAAATAGAAGGTGAATCAAGTGCAGAGCTAGATGGCAGTTCCTTACCTCCCTCGTCTTAGAGGGAAATATCTTAGCCTGGTATCCTTCATATTCCTCATAGTTATAAATTGATAATAATCCCAAATGACACAACAAATATAGCTATGCTCCTCTGCAACGGCGCCAGAAAAAGGTCTTGATAACACACAAGTATAGGGGATCGCAACAGTTTTCCAGGGTAGAGTATTCAACCCAAATTTATTGGTTCAACACAAAGGGGAGCCAAAGAATATTTGCAAGTATTAGCAGTTGAGTTGTCAATGCAACCACACTTGGAGATTAATTATCTGCGACAGAGTAATTAGTAGCAAAGTAATATGATGATTTTGATAGTAGTAGCAACAGTAACAGTAATGGTAACAATGATAGCAATGATTTTTTAGCAAGTGTAATAGTAACAGTAGCAGTAGTAACTTAGCAAGAACAATATAAGAGAAATTCATAGGCATTGGATCGGTGAATTCGTTGGATGGTATTCATCATATAATAGTCATAACCTAGGGCGATACAAAACTAGCTCCAGTTCATAAATATAATGTAGGCATGTATTCCATAAATAGTCATACATGCTTATGGAAAGAACTTGCATGACATCTTTTGTCCTACCCTCCCGTGGAAGCAGGGTCCATATGGAAACAAAGGGATATTAAGGCCTCCTTTTAATAGAGAACCGGAACAAAGTATTAACACATAGTGAATACATGAACTCCTCAAACTACGGTCATTACCGAAAAGTATCCTGACTACTGTCACTCCGGGGTTTACGAATCATAACATGTAATAGGTGAATATAACTTGCAAGATCGGATATAGAACATAGATATAATGGTGATAACATAAATGGTTAAGATCTGAAATCATGGCACCCGGGCCCAGAGTGACAAGCATTAAGCATGGCAAAGTCATATCAAACTCAATCTCAAAACATAGTGATACTAGGGATCAAGCCCTAACAAAACTAACTCGATTACATGATGAATCTCATCCAACTCCTCACCGACCAGTGGGCCTACAAAGGAATTACTCACTCATGGTGCGGAGCATCATGGAATTGGTGATGAAGGAGGGTTGGTGATGATGAAGATCGAAGATCCCCCTCTCCGGAGCCCAAAACGGACTCCAGATCCGGCCTCCCGATGAAGAACAGGGGGTGGCGGTGGCTCTGTATCGTGAAATGAGATAATTCTTCCTCCCTGACTTTTTCTGGAAAAATAGGATTTTATAGCATTGGAATCAGGGTCTGTAGGGCCACTAGGTGGGCACAACCCACCTGGGCACGCCTGAGGGGGGGGCGCCCTGGTAGGTTGTGTTCACCCAGGGCCCCCCTCTGGTGGTTCTTGGCTCCAGTATTTTTATATTATTGTATAAAAATCTTCCAAGAAGTTTTGTTCCAATCTGAGAACTTCTATTTCTGTACAAAAACAACACCATGGTAGTTTTGTTGAAAACAACGTCAGTCTGGGTTAGTTTCATTCAAATCATGCAAATTAGAGTCCAAAACAAGAGGAAAAGCATTACGAAAAGTAGATACGATGGAAATGTATTAAGTATAATCACTGATAATGGGACAAATTTGTCTAAAGGTGCTATGAAAGAGTTTTGTCAACGAGAGCACATCCAGCTTGATGTTCCATCAGTTGCACATCCTCGGTCAAATGGCCAGGCAGAATGTGCTAACCAGGAGATCTTGAGAGGAATCAAACCCCAGCTTATGGTTCCTTTAAAGAGGACACCAGTTTGTTGGTTGGAAGAGCTTCCTTCGGTTCTTTGGAGCATTAGGACAACCCCCAACAGGTCAACAGGTTATACACCCTTCTTCGTGGTTTATGGTGCTGAAGCAGTTCTCCCAAGCGCTATTCGTCATGACTCGCCCAGAGTGGCGGCTTATGTGGAGCTAACAATGAGACGGCGTGCCAAAATGCTTTGGATTCTCTCGAGGAGGAGCATGATTTTGCGGCGGCTCATTCAACAATATATCAGCAAGACCTACACCACTATCATAGCCGTAGAGTTTGAAGTTGGACCTTTCAGGAGGGCGACTTAGTGCTCCGTTTGATTCAAGATCAGACAGGGATGCATAAGCTTTCACCTCCTTGGGAAGGGCCTTTTGTGGTTAACAAAAATCTCAACAACGAGTCCTACTACCTCATCGACATACAAGAGAACAAATATTCCCGCACATCTGAGGAGGAGACCCGTAGGCCTCGGAACATGGCTCATCTTCGGCCTTACTACACTTGAGTCATTAGCTATCATCATTGTATATACCTTCAATGATGTACATATCTTTTTATGATCAGCATAATAAAGCTGGCATCCCCAAATTTCGGGGCCTTTGTTGTTTTATCTCATATTTTCTATGCACGAATCTTTATTGGTTGATCATAAGGTCATTTGGGGGCATCCTGCTCAATGAGCATAGCTATTCTTACCCTCTTGATCGGCTTCCATGCCATATTATAGGTCACTTGGGGGCTACCTGCTCAATGAGCATAGCTATTCATACCCTCTTGATCGGCTTCCATTCCATATTATAGGTCACTTGGGGGCTTCTTGCTCAATGAGCATAGCTATTCTTACCCTCTTGATCGGCTTCCATGCCATAGGTCGCTTGGGGGCTCCCTACTCAACGAGTATAGCTTTCATACCCACTTGGCCGGCTTCCAAGCCATAATTGGGTTAAACCTGCCTGTTTACAACTTGCTACTCCACCAGCTGGCCCGCCGTACTCTTGACAGTCAATCTTCCATGACCCCTAACTTGCCAATGTTAAAATGGTGGTTCTGTCACGTGAGATCCGGCTTACAGAGAGCGAGGATAAACTCACCTTTTTGTTATAGTCTCTCCGCTATGTGGCCCGTTCATACTCTTAACAGTCAATCTTATCGAAAGACCCTGAACTAGCTAAGGTTAAAACGACAGATTTATGTCATGTGAGAGCCAGCTTACGGGATGAAAGGCTATCATGCCAAGCTTCTTTGAAGCAAAAAATTGGGTTTTTCAAAACAATCTTTTTGAGTCGTGCCCTACAACCGGCCTAAAACATTTGAGATATACATAGTTATGATTGTTGGGGAACGCAATAATTTCAAAAAATTTCCTACGCACACGCAAGATCATGGTGATGCATAGCAACGAGAGGGGAGAGTGTTGTCTACGTACCCACGCAGACCGACTGCGGAAGCGTTGACGCAACGTAGAGGAAGTAGTCGTACGTCTTCCCGATCCGACCGATCCAAGCACCGTTACTCCGGCACCTCCGAGTTCTTAGCACACGTACAGCTCGATGACGATCCCCGGGCTCCGATCCAGCAAAGCGTCAAGGAGGAGTTCCGTCAGCACGACGGCGTGGTGACGATCTTGATGTTCTACTGTCGCAGGGCTTCGCCTAAGCACCGCTACAATATGATCGAGGTGGAATATGGTGGCAGGGGGCACCGCACACGGCTAAGGAACGATCTCAAGGATCAACTTGTGTGTCTAGAGGTGCCCCCCTGCCCCCGTATATAAAGGATCCAAGGGGGAGGGGGCGGCCGGCCAGGAGGAGGGCACAGGAGGAGTCCTACTCCTACCGGGAGTAGGACTCCCCCCCCCCCCCCCAATCCTAGTTGGAATAGGATTCCCCGAGGGGGAAAGAGAGAGAGGGGGGCCGGCCACCTCTCCTTGTCCTAATAGGACTAGGGGAGGGGGGGAGGCGCGCGGCCCACCTTGGGCTGCCCCTTTTCTCCTTTCCACTAAAGCCCACTAAGGCCCATATAGCTCCCGGGGGGTTCCGGTAACCTCCCGGTACTCCGGTAAAATCTCGATTTCACCCGGAACACTTCCGATATCCAAACATAGGCTTCCAATATATCAATCTTTATGTCTCGACCATTTCGAGACTCCTCGTCATGTCCGTGATCACATCCGGGACTCCGAACTAACTTCGGTACATCAAAATGCATAAACTCATAATAACTGTCATCGTAATGTTAAGCATGCGGACCCTACGGTTCGAGAACAATGCAGACATGACTGAGACACATCCTCGGTCAATAACCAATAGCAGGACCTGGATGTCCATATTGGCTCCTACATATTCTACGATCTTTATCGGTCAGACCGCATAACAACATACGTTGTTCCCTTTGTCATCGGTATGTTACTTGCCCGAGATTCGATCGTCGGTATCCAATACCTAGTTCAATCTCGTTACCGGCAAGTCTCTTTACTCGTTCCGTAATACATCATCTCACAAATAACATTTTAGTTGTAATGCTTGCAAGGCTTATGTGATGTGCATTACCGAGAGGGCCCAGAGATACCTCTCCGACAATCGGAGTGACAAATCCTAATCTCTAAATATGCCAACCCAACATGTACCTTTGGAGACACCTGTAATGCTCCTTTATAATCACCCAGTTACGTTGTGACGTTTGGTAGCACCCAAAGTGTTCCTCCGGTAAACGGGAGTTGCATAATATCATAGTCATAGGAACATGTATAAGTTATGAAGAAAGCAATAGCAACATACTAAACGATCTGGTGCTAAGCTAATGGAATGGGTCATGTCAATCAGATCATTCAACTAATGATGTGACCTCGTTAATAAAATAACAACTCTTTGTTCATGGTTAGGAAACATAACCATCTTTGATTAACGAGCTAGTCAAGTAGAGGCACACTAGTGACACTAAGTTTGTCTATGTATTCACACATGTATTATGTTTCCGGTTAATACAATTCTAGCATGAATAATAAACATTTATCATGATATAAGGAAATAAATAATAACTTTATTATTGCCTCTAGGGCATATTTCCTTCAGTCTCCCACTTGCACTAGAGTCAATAATCTAGATTACACAGTAATGATTCTAACACCCATGGAGCCTTGGTGCTGATCATGTTTTGCTCGTGGAAGAGGCTTAGTCAACGGGTCTGCAACATTCAGATCTGTATGTATCTTGCAAATCTCTATGTCTCCCACCTGGACTAGATCCCGGATGGAATTGAAGCGTCTCTTGATGTGCTTGGTCCTCTTGTGAAATCTGGATTCCTTTGCCAAGGCAATTGCACCAGTATTGTCACAAAAGATTTTCATTGGACCCGATGCACTAGGTATGACACCTAGATCAGATATGAACTCCTTCATCCAGACTCCTTCGTTTGCTGCTTCCGAAGCAGCTATGTACTCCGCTTCACATGTAGATCCCGCTACGACGCTTTGTTTAGAACTGCACCAACTGACAGCTCCACCGTTTAATGTAAACACGTATCCGGTTTGCGATTTAGAATCGTCCGGATCAGTGTCAAAGCTTGCATCAACGTAACCTTTTACGATGAGCTCTTTGTCACCTCCATATACGAGAAACATATCCTTAGTCCTTTTCAGGTATTTCAGGATGTTCTTGACTGTTGTCCAGTGATCCACTCCTGGATTACTTTGGTACCTCCCTGCTAAACTTATAGCAAGGCACACATCAGGTCTAGTACACAGCATTGCATACATGATAGAGCCTATGGCTGAAGCATAGGGAACATCTTTCATTTTCTCTCTATCTTCTGCAGTGGTCGGGCATTGAGTCTTACTCAACTTCACACCTTGTAACACAGGCAAGAACCCTTTCTTTGCTTGATCCATTTTGAACTTCTTCAAAACTTTGTCAAGGTATGTGCTTTGTGAAAGTCCAATTAAGCGTCTTGATCTATCTCTATAGATCTTAATGCCTAATATGTAAGCAGCTTCACCGAGGTCTTTCATTGAAAAACTCTTATTCAAGTATCCCTTTATGCTTCTATATCATTTCCAATTAGTAATATGTCATCCACATATAATATCAGAAATGCTACAGAGCTCCCACTCACTTTCTTGTAAATACAGGCTTCTCCAAAAGTTTGTATAAAACCAAATGCTTTTATCACACTATCAAAGCGTTTATTCCAACTCCGAGAGGCTTGCACCAGTCCATAAATGGATCGCTGGAGCTTGCACACTTTGTTAGCTCCCTTTGGATCGAAAAAACCTTTTGGTTGCATCATATACAACTCTTCTTCCAGAAATCCATTCAGGAATGCAGTTTTGACATCCATCTGCCAAATTTCATAATCATAAAATGCGGTAATTGCTAACATGATTCGGACAGACTTAAGCATCGCTACGGGTGAGAAGGTCTCATCATAGTCAATCCCTTGAACTTGCCGAAAACCTTTTGCGACAAGTTGAGCTTTGTAGACAGTAATATTACCGTCAGCGTCAGTCTTCTTCTTGAAGATCCATTTATTCTCAATTGCTTGCCGATCATTGGGCAAGTCAACCAAAGTCCATACTTTGTTCTCATACATGGATCCCATCTCAAATTTCATGGCTTCAAGCCATTTTGCGGAATCTGGGCTCACCATCGCTTCTTCATAGTTCGTAGGTTCATCATGATCTAGTAGCATGACTTCCAGAACTGGATTACCGTACCACTCTGGCGTGGATCTCACTCTGATTGATCTACGAGGTTCAGTAGTATCTTGTTCTGAAGTTTCATGATCATTATCATTAACTTCCTCACTTATTGGAGTAGGTGTCGCAGAAACAGTTTTCTGTGATGTACAACTTTCCAACAAGGGAGCAGGTACAGTTACCTCGTCAAGTTCTACTTTCCTCCCACTCACTTCTTTCGAGAGAAACTCCTTCTCCAGAAAGTTTCCGAATTTGGCAACAAAAGTCTTGCCTTCGGATCTGTGATAGAAGGTGTATCCAATAGTTTCCTTTGGATATCCTATGAAGACACATTTCTCCGATTTGGGTTCGAGCTTATCAGGTTGAAGCTTTTTCACATAAGCATCGCAGCCCCAAACTTTCAGAAACGACAACTTTGGTTTCTTGCCAAACCACAGTTCATAAGGCGTCGTCTCAACGGATTTTGATGGTGCCCTATTTAACGTGAATGCGGCCGTCTCTAGAGCGTATCCCCAAAACGATAGCGGTAAATCAGTAAGAGACATCATAGATCGCACCATATCTAGTAAAGTACGATTACGACGTTCGGATACACCATTACGCTGTGGTGTTCCGGGTGGCGTGAGTTGCGAAACTATTCCACATTTTTTCAAATGTACACCAAACTCGTAACTCAAATATTCTCCTCCACGATCAGATCGTAGAAACTTTATTTTCTTGTTACGATGATTTTCAACTTCACTCTGAAATTCTTTCAACTTTTCAAATGTTTCAGACTTATGTTTCATTAAGTAGATATACCCGTATCTACTTAAATCATCTGTGAAGGTGAGAAAATAACGATATCCGCCACGAGCCTCAACATTCATCGGACCACATACATCTGTATGTATGATTTCCAACAAATCTGTTGCTCTCTCCATAGTACCGGAGAGCGGTGTTTTTGTCATCTTACCCATAAGGCACGGTTCGCAAGTACCAAGCGATTCATAATCAAGTGGTTCCAAAAGCCCATCAGTATGGAGTTTCTTCATGCGCTTTACACCGATATGACCTAAACTGCAGTGCCACAAATAAGTTGCACTATCATTATCAACTCTGCATCTTTTGGCTTCAACATTATGAATATGTGTATTACTACTATCGAGATTCAATAAGAATAGACCACTCTTCAAGGGTGCATGACCATAAAAGATATTACTCATATAAATAGAACAACCATTATTCTCTGATTTAAATGAATAACCGTCTCACATTAAACAAGATCCAGATATAATGTTCATGCTCAACGCTGGCACCAAATAACAATTATTTAGGTCTAATATTAATCCCGAAGGTAGATGTAGAGGTAGCGTGCCGACGGCGATCACATCGACTTTGGAACCATTTCCCACGCACATCGTCACCTCGTCCTTAGCCAATCTTCGCTTAATCCGTAGTCCCTGTTTCGAGTTGCAAATATTAGCAACAGAACCAGTATCAAATACCCAGGTGCTACTGCGGGCATTAGTAAGGTACACATCAATAACATGTATATCACATATACCTTTGTTCACCTTGCCATCCTTCTTATCCGCCAAATACTTGGGGCAGTTCCGCTTCTAGTGACCAGTCTGCTTGCAGTAGAAGCACTCAGTTTCAGGCTTAGGTCCAGGTTTGGGTTTCTTCTCTTGAGCAGCAACTTGCTTGCTGTTCTTTTTGAAGTTCCCCTTCTTCTTCCCTTTGCCCTTTTTCTTGAAACTAGTGGTCTTGTTGACCATCAACACTTGATGCTCCTTCTTGATTTCTACCTCCGCAGCTTTCAGCATTGCGAAGAGCTCGAGAATAGTCTTATTCATCCCTTGCATATTATAGTTCATCACGAAGCTCTTGTAGCTTGGTGGCAGTGATTGGAGAATTCTGTCAATGACGCAATCATCTGGAAGATTAACTCCCATCTGAATCTAGTGATTATTATACCCAGACATTTTGAGTATATGCTCACTGACAGAACTGTTCTCCTCCATCTTGCAGCTATAGAACTTATTGGAGACTTCATATCTCTCAATTCGGGCATTTGCTTGAAATATTAACTTCAACTCCTGAAACATCTCATATGTTCCATGACAATCAAAAAAACGTCGTTGAAGTCCCGATTCTAAGCCGTAAAGCATGGCACACTGAACTATCGAGTAGTCATCAGCTTTGCTCTGCCAGACGTTCATAACATCTGGTGTTGCTCCAGCAGCAGGCGGTGCTTCCAGGACGTAATTCTTCTATGCAGCAATGAGGATAATCCTCAAGTTACGGACCCAGTCCGTGTAATTGCTACCATCATCTTTCAACTTTGCTTTCTCAAGGAACGCATCAAAATTCAAGGAACAACAGCACGGGCCATCTATCTACAATCAAACATAAATAAGCAAGATACTATCAGGTACTAAGTTCATGATAAATTTAGGTTCAATTAATCATATTACTTAAAGAATTCCCACTTAGATAGACATCCCTCTAATCCTCTAAGTGATTACGTGATCCAAATCAAATAAACCATGTCCGATCATCACGTGAGATGGAGTAGTTTCATTGGTGAACATCACTATGTTGATCATATCTACTATATGATTCACGCTCGACCTTTCGGTCTCCGTGTTCCGAGGCCATATCTGTATATGCTTGGCTCGTCAAGTATAACCTGAGTATTCCGCGTGTGCAACTGTTTTGCACCCGTTGTATTTGAACGTAGAGCCTATCACACCCGATCATCACGTGGTGTCTCAGCACGAAGAACTTTCGCAACGGTGCATACTCAGGGAGAACACTTCTTGATAATTAGTGAGAGATAATCTTATAATGCTACCGTCAATCAAAGCAAGATAAGATGCATAAAAGATAAACATCACATGCAATCAATATAAGTGATATGATATGGCCATCATCATCTTGTGCTTGTGATCTCCATCTTCGAAGCACCGCCGTGATCACCATCGTCACCGGCGCGACACCTTGATCTCCATCGTAGCATCGTTGTCGTCTCGCCAATCTTATGCTTCCACGACTATCGCTACCGCTTAGTGATAAAGTAAAGCATTACAGCGCGATTGCATTGCATACGATAAAGCGACAACCATATGGCTCCAGCCAGTTGCCAATAACTCTGTTACAAAACATGATCATCTCATACAATAAAATTTAGCATCATGTCTTGACCATATCACATCACAACATGCCCTGCAAAAACAAGTTAGACGTCCTCTACTTTGTTGTTGCAAGTTTTACATGGCTGCTACGGGCTTAAGCAAGAACCAATCTTACCTATGCATCAAAACCACAACGATAGTTTGTCAAGTTGGTGATGTTTTAACCTTCGCAAGGACCGGGCGTCGCCACACTCGGTTCAACTAAAGTTGGAGAAACTGTCACCCGCTAGCCACCTTTGTGCAAAGCAGGTCGGAAGAACCGGTCTCGCGTAAGCGTACGCGTAATGTCGGTCCGGGCCGCTTCATCCAACAATACCGCCGAACCAAAGTATGACATGCTGGTAAGCAGTATGACTTATATCGCCCACAACTCACTTGTGTTCTACTCGTGCATATAACATCAACACATAAAACCTAGGCTCTGATACCACTGTTGGGGAACGTAGTAATTTCAAAAAAATTCCTACGCACACACAAGATCATGGTGATGCATAGCAACAAGAGGGGAGAGTGTGATCTACGTACCCTTGTACACCGACAGCGGAAGCGTTAGCACAACGCGGTTGATGTAGTCGTACGTCTTCACGGCCCGACCGATCAAGCACCGAAGCTACGGCACCTTCGAGTTCTAGCACACGTTCAGCTCGATGACGATCCCCGGACTCCGATCCAGCAAAGTGTCTGGGAAGAGTTCTGTCAGCACGACAGCGTGGTGATGATCTTGATGTACTACCGTCGCAGGGCTTCGCCTAAGCACCGTTATAATATTATCGAGGACTATGGTGGAAGGGGGCACCGCACACGGTTAAGAATATGATCACGTGGATCAACTTGTGTGTCTAGGGGTGCCCCCTGCCCCCGTATATAAAGGATCAAAGGGGGGGTGCGGCCGGCCAGGAGGAAGGCGCGCCAGGAGGAGTCCTACTCCCACCGGGAGTAGGATTCCCCCCCTTTCCTAGTTGGAATAGGATTCGGGAGGGGGAAAGAGGAGAGAGAGAAGGAAGGGGGGGCACCGCCCCCCTCTCCTTATCCTATTCGGACTAGGGGGGAGGGGCGCGCGGCCCAGCCCTGGCCACCTCTCCTCTCTTCCACTAAAGCCCACTAAGGCCCAAATACCTCCCGGGGGGTTCCGGTAACCTCCCGGTACTCCGGTAAAATCCCGATTTCACCCGGAACACTTCCGATATCCAAATATAGGCTTCCAATATATCAATCTTTATGTCTCGACCATTTCGAGACTCCTCTTCATGTTCGTGATCACATCCGGGACTCCAAACAAACTTCGGTACATCAAAATGCATAAACTCATAATATAACTGTCATCGAAACCTTAAGCGTGCGGACCCTACGGGTTCGAGAACAATATAGACATGACCGAGACACGTCTCTGGTCAATAAACAATAGCGGAACCTGGATGCTCATATTGGCTCCTACATATTCTACGAAGATCTTTTATCGGTCAGACCGCACAACAACATACGTTGTTCCATTTGTCATTGGTATGTTACTTGCCCGAGATTCGATCGTCGGTATCTCAATACCTAGTTCAATCTCGTTACCGGCAAGTCTCTTTACTCGTTCCGTAATACATCATCTCACAACTAACTCATTAGTTGCAATGCTTGCAAGGCTTATGTGATGTGCATTACCGGGAGGGCCCAGAGATACCTCTCCGACAATCGGAGTGACAAATCCTAATCTTGAAATACGCCAACCCAACATGTACCTCTGGAGACACCTGTAGAGCACCTTTACAATCACCCCGTTACGTTGTGACGTTTGGTAGCACACAAAGTGTTCCTCCGGCAAACGGGAGTTGCATAATCTCATAGTCATAGGAACATGTATAAGTCATGAAGAAAGCAATAGCAACATACTAAACGATCGGGTGCCAAGCTAATGGAATGGGTCATGTCAATCAGATCATTCACCTAATAATGATCCCGTTAATCAAATAACAACTCTTTGTCCATGGTTAGGAAGCATAACCATCTTTGAATAACGAGCTAGTCAAGTAGAGGCATACTAGTGACACTCTGTTTGTCTATGTATTCACACATGTATTATGTTTCCAGTTAATACAATTCCAGCATGAATAATAAACATTTATCATGATATAAGGAAATAAATAATAACTTTATTATTGCCTCTAGGGCATATTTCCTTCACACAGATGGGCAAATTTCGAGCACGAGTTCCTTAACAACTTCGAAGGGACGTACCAAAGGCCAGGGAGCCTGGTATATGTCTAAAACATAATGCAAGGAACACAAGAACCGCTATGTGACTTCATCGCCCACTGGCACATGAAGAAGAACATGATACCAAACATCTCTGATGGCACAATCATCGAAGCATTTGTCAATGGAGCACTGGACCCCATGCTGAGACATAAGATCGGCAGGAAGAGGGTGCAAGGACAACTGCCTGATGTGGCATCCCTCATGATGATGGAAAACGTCTTCACTAGAGGCGAGGAGACAACCTGCATTGTTCATAACCACAAGCAACCAGAGGGGTCGGCATATGTGTGTCGGTTTTGTCCTTCTGGACTTGGAACATCATGTTCACCCAGATTACATTCCTAATCTAGGGAGGAACATCCCCGGAGTGCTATAGCTACTGGAGTGGACAAACCATATGATCTCCTTCGAACTCAATGACCACCCAGATTACATTCCTAATCTAGGGAGGAACATCCTCGTTGTCAAACCCATCGTTAGGGGCTACCAGGTGTCCGAAGTACTCATAGACTGCGGCTCCGGCCTCAACATCATGTACGCAACAACATTGCAAAAATGGGCCTCCCCATAACAAGTCTACGACCTTCACCTGCACACTTCCATGGCATTATCCTTGGGAAGAAGGCCAAACCACTTAGCCAAATTACTTTGGAGGTCATCTTTCGAAAGAAGGACAACTTTCGGGCTGAGCTTCAAAGTAGACCCATTTAAAGGGGGACATTACGCCCTCCTTGGGAGGCCGTCATTCGTCAAGTCCATGGCAATGCCATGCTATGCCTACATGAAGCTTAAAATGCCTGGCTCAAACAGGGTCATCATGGTCTCTAGCAACACCAACAAAGCACACAAAGCCGAGGTCGCCCATCTCGAGCACGCAAAGGCTGTCCTCCTAGAAGACACCGAGGAACGTGCAGAGGTTCTTTCTAAGCAATTCAAGAAGAAAAGGAATGGCAACCCACCTGCTGCCTCTCAGGAGCCTCCAACGGACCCCTCATGCTCCAACTGGCACGAAGCAGGAGCATGAAGCTAGCTATCCCCCTTCGAATTGGCCGTTGTGGGATCCCTTCCCTTCTAATATTTGGGAAGAGGACCCGGGCCTCTATATATAGGACTAGTCACCATCATAGAGAGGGGATCGGATCTTGGACCAGATACATTCCACCAAGGCCACCACACAAACTCACCAAGCACAAGAGCACCTCTCTTCAAGAGTCTGTTCTTCGCTTGTAACTATTCATCCTCAGCTGAAGAGGCAATCCACCACACCACAGTGGAGTAGGGTATTACACCACATCGGTGGCCCGAACCAGTATAAATCTCGCGTCCCTTTGTTCTGTGAGTTCAACGCGTCCAGCCTTGAGATCGTGGTGAGGGCGAGTGCTTGGGGGAGGAGAGATCTTCATGCGCACCCCAGTGTTCGAACCTCAAGGGTTTTGCCGGAACCCGAAATACGATAAATACACATTCTAGATTGAGGAATGTGATCAAAAGACCTCGTATTAGAACAGCTCCATTCGAATAGAATGCATGACTATAAATGAAGCTGATAAAAGGGTATACTATGGAACCATCAAAGAGATTTGGGAGCTTGACTATTTGAAAGTTAAGGTGGCATTATTCAGGTGCACATGGATCCCTCTTGGTCAGGTAAGGATTGATGAGTACAGGAAGACATGTGTTAACAGGACAACCATGACATATCACGCGGACCCATTCATTCTTGCCAGCGATGCTACCCAGATTTTCTTTGTGGAAGACCCCTTGCATAAAAACTGCCATTTAGCAATGCATGAGAAGAGAAGGGTACTGGGTATCGACGATGTTGCCTATGAGGACGAGTACGATGAATATGATGAGTTGCCAGCCAAGGGATCACACACCTGTGTAACAGAGCAACATAAAATCATCAAAAACCCAAGTTCATTCGGGGTCAACTTAATGATCCCAGTTCCCCCATGTACATGGGAATTAAGCCGTAAGACTAGTCTTTATGCCTACCCTGCAATTTAATTCGTTCAATTTAGAACTGTCGCATGTACTGAATTTGTGAGTTATGCCCGGTTTTCTGTTGATGTAAGAACTGTTAATATGTTGACCTTGATATGCTGTCAGCCCAGGCAATGAATATGAACTATTTTTTGTTATTATTATTATTATTATTATATCATAGAGGTAGCACACTCAATTGATCTCACTACAGTATGTGTGAACAAAAATATGCAATATGGTTTGCGGATAGCACACGGTTCGTTGATGAAAGCCGTGTGCCGACCAAACCCCGCCACCCCGCCCATGATCTGAGTCGTGCTTTCTGATTGGCCAGAACCAAACCCCACGGATCGTACGTCTGCACTGTTGGATGCTCCCAGATCGAACGCCGATCCTCATCCCTTTCGACAGCACATGCAGTTCCGGTTGTAATTTTATTTTTATGCACAAAATGCACGTTAATCTCAAAAAATGTCTTAAATATAGATAACGATACCTGAAATGTGACAGAAAATCAAACCCGTGGTATAATGATGATTGCCTACCGTGGAAATTTTTATGAGGCTAAACGATGAAGTCACCGGCCACAAGAGTTTGAATTGACATGTCTCCTTTTTGTAAAACCATGATCCTTCATGTGAGATGCTCCGGTTTGGAAGGAGCGGTCATCAAAACTTGTGCCAAACTTTACCAATTTTTTTCCACGGGGTCGTGAGAGCACGCACATCGATTTTGATGATGTCCGAACTCCATCGGAATTTCCTGTAATTAAAATACCAACTAGGCCTACACCAGTGGCCGCACCTCGCGGCTGAAATGATTGAAACTTATCCCTGCTTCTCGAACAAATGGATGAAAACTCACAAAGTGACGCACAAATGATATGTACACCTTTTTTGCTATGCTGATAGTAAGGGGTATCATAGCTAGTATCATGCATGCCAACTAGGTAATTTTGATGAGCTGTCATAGAATTAAGTAAATGAAGAAAGAGAGGGTTAAGTATCATATCATGAAACCCTATCATAATAAATGCTATGCTACTATGTGTCATGCATGAAAATATAAAGAAAGTAGTACATATGATACTAGATACTCTATGATACTATGCATTAGAGCACGTACAATAGAGTGACATAAGACTAGCCACAATGGGTAGTAACATAGAATGTTACTAGTCTATGTTACTACCTCTATAGTGGGGAGTGACATATGTGTAGTAACATGCAACACTTCATTCATTAGGCTATGGACTCATCTTGCCTTGAGATGTGTGATGTTACTCATACTACAAGTAACTAACTATGTTACCACACTTTCCTCTTTCTTCATTTATTGCTTACCACATCATCTATTTTATCTAGATACGTGTAATGTTACTACCTATATATGTTACTCTCACTATGGGTAGTCTAAGCAGGCTATAAGGAATAGAATAATATATATGTGCTTTAGTTGGAGGAAAGAGAAGAGGAGAGAGAAGAGAAGCAGGCTCTTGGTTAGTAGAGCCAGCTGCAACACGAGACCCAAGCCACTTTGTGAGGATGTAAGGTGGGCCAACTATTGATAAACTAGTACGTATTTAAAACTTATTATTGTACATGCCCGCTAAGAGGTTTGCTATATATGACATGGCAACATCTTATAGCGGACCCTTGGTTGTATTATTAACCATGCTCTTAGTGAGGTAGCTAGTATATCATAGACTAGCTAGTATTACTCCCTCCTTTCCGGTTTAGGCTGGTTGTAATGGTAGTATCATAAGCGGTATCATGCATGCCAACTAGACTTTCTGGATGATGTGGCACACAATTAAATGAGGACAGAGAGGATGTGGTATCATACAATGATACTGTGTCATATTAAATGTTGTACTACTTTGTGTGATGCATGACAATTAATAAGGCAACCTAAGATACTAACTTAATTATGATACTATGCATTACGGAAGTAGTATCATACACTAGTATATATCATATGCATGATACTAGTATATGATACTCCCCATTACAACCAGCCTTAGGCTACTCATAGTGGGGAGTATCATATATACTAGTATCATGCATATGATACTAGTGTATGCATGATACTACCTACATAGTGCATAGTATCATAAAGTAGTATCATATATGATCATATTTATTGCCATGCATGACACAAAGTAGAATAGCATTTAACATGATACGGTATCTACCTATGTTACTCTAACCCTCTCTCTCTTCTTTAATTGTGTGCCACATAAGCATGTTTGCTAGTCCCAAGTGCATGTTACCGGCTATGTTACTCCCACTATGGCCAGCCTTATAGGGCTCAATTCAAAAATCTCACCAACACATGTAGATGGTGAGTGGTGGAATACATTTTGTAGTTTGCAAAAACACCCAATAAATTCTTTTGTTTTCCTCAAAAAATTATGTTTTTTAATGTATTAATTGCAGTACATGCATTGGTCAACTTTCTCTTAATAAATACTTTCAGGCATGCAATGATTTAATGCACCTTGAAATCTAAACATGTGGTGGGGAACAACCAAATTTTGCCTTATAAAATGGAAAAACTAAAATTTTGAGATAATCCTATAAACCGGAAAGGAGGGATTATATATATGCATGATACTAGTACATGATCGGCAATACCTCCGTAATGCATGCATGCATAGTACTCCCTCCTTTCCGGTTTATAGGGATTATCTCAAAATTTTAGTTTTTCCATTTTATAAGGCTCAATTTGGTTGTTCCCCATCACATGTTCAGACTTCAAGGTGCATTAAATCATTGCATGCAAGTATTAAGAGAAAACTGACCAATGCATGCACTTTATGCATGCATGCATTGCAATTAATGCATTCGTAAACATAATTTTTTGAGGAAAACAAGAGCATTAATTGGGTGCTTTTGCAAAGTACAAAAAATATTCCACCACTCATCATCTACCTTGGTTGGTGAGATTTTTGAATTGAGCCTTATAAACCGAAAAGGAGGGAGTATCATAAGTTAGTATCTTAGGTTGCCTTATTAATTGTCATGCATGACACAAAGTAGTACACCATTTAATATGATACGATATGATGATATGATACCACACACTCTCTTTCCTCATTTAACTGTGTGCCACGTCATCCAAAAGTCTAGTTGGCATGCATCATACCGCTTGATACTCCCATATTACGACCAGCCTTATTAGGGTGGCCATAGTGGGGGTATCATAGCCGGTATTATGCACTCGGGAGTCGGGAATAGAAAATATGATTATGTGGCAAAGAAGCAGTAACATAGGTAGATACCATAACATATATATATATAGGGTTGCGCTATTCATCATCCTGGGTGAGGAATAGTTATTCTTCATCCCCTCTCTATTTTGACATTAATGCACCGTATTTTTATGTTTCATAAATTTAGTCTTATTTTATACATAAAAAGAGAACATAAGAAAATATATACTCGCCGTAAAAAATATTTTATGTTACGTAAAATTATGAATGTAAAAACTTAGTGTAAAACATACGTAAAATGTGATTTTTCTGGTCTTATGACCCATATTTTGTTTTTTCATATCAAAATTTTCATATTGAATCAATATGCATGTAACCATTTATATTCTAAACGTAATTTATTTAGAAAGCGATCGTAAGATTACCTGGGTGAAGAATAATGTATTCTGCACCCTGGATGATGAATAGTAACACTATATATCACTACAAAAAAATACACTTCCGTGATGATACGTGTTTGTCACAGTAGGTCGCGTTTTCTGTCATGCATGTACATCCATGACAAATTTATGACATAATCAAGATAGTCATACCTGTGTTGTCGTAGAAGTGTTCCATGACATTGCCAAAATTATCATCAGGGAAGTGTCCACTTCCATGACGATAAATCGCGCGTCACAGAAGTTCTTTCGTTAAGGGTGACCGACACGTGGCATCCACCGTAACGGAACTCCGTTAAGCTATCAGGTCGGGTTTTGGATCCGATAACCCGTTAACAGCCCCGATCAATGGGAAATTTCCACGTGTAAAATTCTTATTAGCCAGACGAAACACGTGCCAGCTCGTCAGTGGGTCAGATAGGCGCCTATGATATGTCGACACGTGCCACGGCCCACCACTGGCCCATTTAGCTTACAAAGCCGACCCGTTTGACTTGGTCAAAAGTTAACGGGCTGGCCCATGAAAAGCCTGTTAACGGTCTCTTCGCAAATAACCCATTTTATGGCCCGTTAACTCATGGCCCGTTAGGCCCTAAAGGAAGTCGGCCCAACAACGTCATGTGGGCCGTCGAATATAACACCAGCCCATTTCACTTTCGGCCCATGTATGGCCCACGACGTCTTTCAGCCCATATGAGGCCTTCGTATCTTTCGACCCTTTAGAGGCCCACGGTGACTCTAGCCCATAATGAACAGTAATTTTCTTTATACCCGTTAACGGCCCGTGATTTAGATGGGACGTTTCCACCCTGTGTTAACTTTCGGCCTCTTGACAGCCCATACGTTCTTGGGCTCCTTTTCGGCCCTCGATTACTTCTGGCCCGTTACTGGCCTGTTCCCCTAATGGGCCAAATTCGGCCCATGGCAAGAGTCGGCCCGTTACTGGGCTGTTCCCCTAATGGGAAAAATTTGGCCCATGGCAAAAGTCGGCCCGTTACTGGCCTGTTACCCTAATGGGCCAAATTCGGCCCATGGCAAGAGTCGGCCCGTTTCTGGCCTGTTAACCCGTTGCGTCGTTTCCAGCCCGTCCTATATTCTGGCCCATTAACGACCCGTTATGCCTGTGACAGAATTAAGCCTTTGCTGTCCTATGGCCTGTTAACGGCCTATTACTGTGCTGGGCCAATACCAATTACGCCCGATTACGGCCCATGTAGACCCATTTATCCGACGGCCCGAGGCCCACCGATTAAAGGCCCATTTATCGACGGCCCATAGGAGACCCATGGATCCTACGGCCCGTATATGGCCCATGGTAGTTGCGGCCACTAGCAAACCAGGGAAAAAGAAGACTAGGAAATAAATAAGGCCAAAACTAATGCTAGGCTATTAAGGCGATTGCACAGATTACATCCACTCGGCATCAAAGATCGCCACCAGTGTAAATATAGGGAACACCCTACACTATACAAAAATGGCTTGTTGTTTTCTTCGGCCGGTGGCTGCACGTTAAGAATAAATTTTGTATCGCACCAAAACAAATTACAACTATATAACAAAAGGAAGGTTGGCATAAAACTTAACAGTCTAGCAGATAAATGCACCACCAGAAGTTCAGAAGCTCAGTTCATTTGACCTGACTGTTACGTTTTCATGATGTATTGTCCGATGGAGCACCATAACCCTCGCCTTCATTTCCCCTAGGCTCCTGAACAACATAGCAAATGTCTGATAGTCTGGTTTCAAAACCATGCATATCTTGACGACATTGAGCAATGTTTCTCCTTGTTTCACAAAGGGTCTTTGTTAGGGAATGGACTTGTGTCTGGAGTGCAGATACAACATTGCTTTGAGCTTGCATATCTTGATCATGAGGGAGTTTGGACGATATTGCCTTAACAACCAACCCAGTATTACGCAGGAACGTGCTTTTGGCACTGTTAGTGGACAGGTACTGACCCACTGCAGCAAGAGCTGACATTGCGGTTATAGTTGCCTCGCCACCTTCAGATGGTGGCGGTTCCACCATTTTTTCCATAGCTCGCTGAAAAGTTGAGGTTTTACATTAGTAGTACCAGAACAGAAGATATTAAGGAGGCAGCAAAACCAAACAAAATAGCTTTGTTCTATATACATAACTTATTCTGGTGAATCCATGTAAAATAATAGTTGTATTTTATTGCAAAGTACATAATAAAACCAGGTTCCAAACATATGACCATGTACCATCGCTAATGTATTGTCTATTTCTTCACATTGTATTGAGGGCTAAGGATAAAGAGACGAAGTTTATAATACGGTAAGCATAGTATGACATCATTCATATCACAAAACAACTAAGAGCAGACAAACGGGCAATTGTAATGTTGTGTGGGCAAGTCCAACACGGAACTAGATTACAAGTCAAGATCAAAGGAACATCACTCCTCTCTTTTAAACCTTGTAAGGTGCAATGATACGGTAAGACAATTGTGTATAAAATTGAAAAGAGTAATAGACATTGGCTGCAAACCATGCAGTTCAAGGCACAAGTCAGAGTAAGTAGTAGTTAAAAGGCATGAGGATTAAGGACTTACAACAGCGGCTTTGACTGGTGTAGTCATGCCCTTCTTCTTGCTATTGTGATAGTCCTTGAAGATTTCCATAGCATTTGGTTCAGGTACTTTTTGGTCCTTGCGGGCTTTCCTCTGCATTTGGAACAAGTCAATATAGATCTGATAATATGGTATAGCGAAAAGACTGAAATAGCAGCTAATTACAAGAGCCTTGCAGTGTGCAATATAGCTACGAGATCCTGTCGTCTGTTGGAATTTCACTTTCATACGGTTGGCCTTGTTCTTTGAACGGTTCACCTACAAGAAGGTAGATTTGTGTGGCACATGCGTAAATAAGACTTCAACATGTGATCTGATGGCATATATATAATGTACGTGATACTTCGGACTGGACCAGTGTTTAACGAGGCCTCTCCAGTCTTCACCAGATATATTTTCCACTGGAGATGTTCGAGCAAGTTCACTATTAGCCTTGCCTTCAAAGTGAGTTTTCCTCAAGTTATACCGATACTGTCGTAGAGCAGACCTGAAAACATGGGTGCAAGCTTGTCTAGTTGCATCATCTTGGCTATCCAACTTGAACCTCATCTGTTGAAAATTATGGGAGTCTCATTATCAGCAACCTAGAAAGTGTTGGACAGAGCAAGACGATATTATTAGTTTCCATACATAACCATACTTACAGATAAATGGTCGAGGAAGGTGTTGAACTGGGTTTTGTCTTTGTCATTCCTATACTGAATCCATGTTGGGAGGATACGTACATGACACCTAACAGCAACCGCTGCCTCTGATGCTAACTTGGCTGACTCTGTAGCATCACGTGACCTTTTTAAACCTGCCTCAAAACGGATCTCCATTTTTCCTCCTATACATTTAGTTAACCTATCGAGCATTATCCCTTATGTTTGTTTCCTCTTGCGCCTAGGTGCTAGTCCAACAACAAACATAGGAAGTGTTAGTGTACATCAAACTGTGAGACTACATATAAAGAAGCATGCAACTGTAGCTTGACTGCAGCGACTACCTTCTTGCTGTTGAAGCTTGCAAGGTTCATCTGATATTGCCAACTCGTCTTGTGTCAAGAGTGCTTGGGAAGTAGTGTCAGGTGGCAAGGGAGCTTGGGAATGTGCTTCTAGCTCAGTTGACGCATGAGTAAGTCGTGCAACTGGAGTATTGTGGTAGGTGTTGCAAGAACTAGGGCTGTCTATGCTTGTTTGGTGGCAGCTATTTGTTTTTGTTTGGCTTTTTTTGCAACTCAAGTAGCATGTGATGTCGTGTTTGTAGAATTTTCTGCTGGACTTTGACCTTCTATTGCACCATCAGTACCAGCAAAATCTGCAGGGTTCATCCGCTTCTCATTCCCTGCCATTCTGTGTTTCTTCCTCTTTATCTATGCCATGTTAAGTCAAGCCGACAAGAAAAACAAATAACAATTTAGTTCTTCAGAACAAATTGATGCATGATGCAGACGAACTGAACTTTGATGTTAGACAACCACATGATAGGAGGATGTAATATGAATGAAAAACAGGACGGAAGAGATAACCAGAATTATGATGTGTAAACTAAGAAGAAGACATTTCACCAAATTAGAAGCAATGCAATGGAAGGTAGATACCATATGAAAGATGCTACAAATATCGCTCTGCCAAGTTAACAGTGTCTCATCATAAATGGAGTTTAAACAAATGTGAAGCAGTACAAGAAATAAATCATATGCAAGATGCAAACAACATCACACTACCATGTTAGAGGTCTCTCGTCATTAGTGCAATTGCATATTCACAACATTGCATATTCACAGCTTATGATGTGTAAACTAAGGAGAAGGCATTTCAACAAATTAGAAGCAATGAAAGCTAGACACCATATAAAAGATGCAACGAATATCACTCTACCAAGTTAAAACTGTCTTGTCATAAGTGCCATTTCAACAAATTAGTAGTACAAGCTAGAAAAGAATGTGAGATGTAACCTGTATCACACTCCGAAGTCAAAAGTGTCTTATGATAAGTGATTGTTGCAGGTTACACAATAGTAGTAATTTGATGTAAGAACATGGTGTGATAGACAGATATTGTATGTTCTAGAAACAGGAACACGTGTCTTATTCAAGTATAATGTGTAAAGTAAGCAGATTGAATTCAATAAAATTAGAAGCAATACAAGCTAGACATCACACATAACATGCAACCACATATAACAGTGCCAAGTTAGAGGGAGCACCGGTGATGCTGCACTAGGGGAGACGTGCTCATCATAAACACAACTTTGTTGAGTGTCTATGCATGTGTTGTCTTGCAAATCATCTTGGGGGCGTGGAGGAGTAGAAACTGTAGAGGCCCTCCGTTCGGAAGGAGCACCTTTATCTACTGCCTTGCTAACTTCCTTCCGCTTTATTGATTTTGAATTTGTCAAGTAAAACCGACAAGAAAAAGCAATAAAATTCTCTCTTAGGAACTCATTCATGCATGATACTGACAATCACTACTTTGATGTAAGGCAAACACATGATACCAGGATGGAATATGTACGAAAAACAAGACGGCATGGCATGTTCACAACTGTTTGTGTAAACTAAGTAGAAACCATTCCAGCAAATAAGAAGCAATGCAAGCTAGACACCACATGAAAGATGCAACCAATATGACTCTGCCAAGTTAAAAGCGTCCCATCATAAATGTAATTTCAACAAATTAGAAGCAGCGCATGCTATAAATCATATGAAAGATGCAACTAATATCGCACTGCATATACTAAAGGTGTCTCGTCATGTTGATTGATGCGGGATACAAAAAAAACAATAGTTTTATGTAAGGACATGCTTAATAGACAAATGTACTATGTACTAAATACAGGAAGGCATGTCACATTAACAGGTATAATGTATAAGCTAAGCAGACTAGCACATGCAGTTTAACCAGATTGGAAGAATTACAATCTAGACACCATATGCAACATGCAACCACATATCACGCTGCCAAGTTAGAGCAAGCACATGTGATGCTAGTGTTGTAATCAACTACGGAGCTACGTTCACTATCTTCATCTAGCATTTCTGTTTCTTGAGAATCATGTCGGGAGGCTGACGCTGTATTCTTTAAATGAGGAGTAGTCCCCTTGCCTGCCTGCCTTGGCATAAGTGATTGATGAGGGATACACAAGAACATTAGTTTGATGTAAGAACATGGTTAATACACAGATGTACTAGTATGTACCAAAAACAGAAAGGCATGTCATATTCAAAGTTATAATATGTAAGCTTAGCAGATGCAATTTAACCAAATTGGAAGCAATACAAGCTAGACATCCGGCTGGAGTGGTGAGCATGATCATCTAGGACCTGAGAGCCTGATGGGAGGTGGGCTGCTTCTCCACCATCGCAGCTTTTTAGTTGGCTTCCAGGTGATTCCTATCTTTGCTGGGCTTGTCACTGGCTCGGCCAGTGCCCTGACTAGCTATTTGTCTTCAGGTGCTCATGGGATGGTGGTTCATGTAAAAAAATATCTTTCATTATCTTACCGACTTCGGCCTTTCTAATACAAGCTAGACACCATATGCAACGTGCAACCACATATGACACCATGAAGTTAAAGCAAGCACCTGGGTTGGTGGTTCATGGCGAGCGAGATCATCACTCCAGAGCTACATTCCTTGTCTCCATTTGTTGACACTACACCCTTTAAAGCGTTGAAACGTTTTTGGCCTAGCCGCGTACCACGCTTGAGCGACTTCTCTCTATTCTTTTCTGTTTCTGTCAAGGCAGGGTCTGAAATACCCTTGCATAAAAACACAATGGTGAGAGTAAGGGAGAAGTGTGTGCAGAACTAGTGCACTGTAAAAGTAGCAGATAGCAGGTGGCTGAAAAATAAATGACAGGAGACATATGATAGCTCTACAACATTGCATGGCAAACAAAATTAGATTCTACTCCGTATGATTTTGTAATATATGAGCATGGAAATGTAGGTACTCCTCCAGCACACCACCACATGTGGTCATATCTAAGATAACAGTCGACTGAAAATAAATAGGTCAGTCGATTTTTTTAATGAACCGTCCAATCTATAAGGAACGGGCAGATGGCCTTCGTCTACCTCCCGCCAGTCACTATTGACGATCTTTCTCGAACCGCCAGCGACCACTGGCCCAGACCCCTGCCTCCGCCGCCCCGCCCTCCCATCGACCTCACACCACCGCCGTGCTTGGCAGCGCCCCCAGGCCATCCCTTTAATCTCGGACGACCTCCAGATCGGGCGCCAGTAGCTCTAGGCCGCACACGCCCCTAAGATAAACACCAAGGCGCTGCTTCCCTGGCGTAATAGGCGTACTAGCGCCTGTTACGCCGGGGAATGCTTCCGTTAATTGGGAATCAACTGGCCAGAAATTGAAATTCAGGGGGGTGACTGACCTCTAGCTAAGGTGAAATAGTATATGAGGAGAAACCTTGTGCATCGCGAGTTACTAGGAACATCTAGTATCAACAAGAAGCGGTCAACTAGTGTCTTCTGTGGGATGAATACCGTGCAAGCAGAGACGTAAGATTTGCACGAATAAGGGAAGAGGAGTACCTTTTTCGGTTGCCAGTGTGGTCACCTCCACATGTCGCAGCGATCTTCTTCTTTTTACCGAGGAAACCGATGTTTTGGAGGGTGCAGGCTTGGACGAACCCATGGCCAAATTGTTGACTGTGTTGCCGTGGCCGTATGTCGGCGGAGGGGAAGCAGATCCGAGGCGGCGAAGGACGGCGTAGTAGGAACAGCTCCGGTGCAGTGGAGGGTGGCGAAGTTGGAGCGGCAGCGGCGAGGCGCAGGACGGCGTAGTGGAACTGGCTCGGATACAGACGGCTCGGCCTTGGCTTCAACTACTAGCCGTGGAGGGCGTTGCGGTTGAGGTTGTGGTGGACGATGACATCGGGGTATCGACTCCTGCGTGATGGAGGAGGGCGGCGGTTGATGGGTGGGATGGGGTGGTGGACGGAGGACGCCGGGGTTTCGCGGCTGGTGGAGAGGTAGTTTTGGCGCCCATGGAGTACGAATGGGGAATAGGACGGGTGGGCGGGGGGGAGGGGGAACCATGTTTCGGTCTGGGACACGCTTGTTTTTGGCTTTTTTGAACAGAAGATGGGACACACTTGTTTGAAATTTGGGGAAAGTACAAACTTTGCCCCCTCTTAAATTTCGAACCTACTGCGGGTCAGGGGTAGGATGGTAATCCTAGGTGTCCAAATAGTGGGCGGGAGCGATTTCGGCCGCGTGCATGTGTGCTTAGGTGGCCATTGTGTATGAATGTTATTCAGATGCGGTTGCGTGGCGTCTAGATGAAGCTACAAACCTACCCCGGTTTAGACCTTTGGACATCGGGCCGGTAGGTTTCATGGGTCGGAGTTATTAGAAAAGTAATTTCCTTGTACTACCAAACATTGGTCTCATGCGGTTTTGGGCGAGTAGAGGCTCTTTTGGCGCTTCGTTCAAAATTTTGAAACACAAGCATTCACGTTTAGAGTACTCTTGAACTATGAGGATTGACCTAAATAGACAATGTTACATTTGACCTTGTATGTTTGAAAACCTCACTAAATTATCTGCTTCTTTTTGAAATTTTGACAATTGAAAATCCTATAACTACAATTATTTTGTATTGGAGGAGCTAAATTTGAATCTATTTTGTACACGACTACATATGCTATTATGTACAAAATCAGAGCAAAGATTGGTGCCCCCATAATTTAGGTATGGTTTACAAATGCCATGATATCAAATTCAAATAATTGAATGGACTTCATGTTGAATTTGATTTTTTTAAACCACCTTAAGTTGAATTCAAATGTATGGTAGTTCATAGGTAGCTATTTATAATGTCCATTGTGTAACTTTCGTATGTATAATGTGCTTTACACACACAACATGAACTATACTCACGTTTATATTCGATTGCTAAAGTGATGCATTGTCTGGAGTTCAAAATACTAACTATGTGGATCAATTGTGTCGAATAATAACATAGACATGCTCAAATTTGATAGAATCTAGATGTCTGATGGATCAATGACCGCTCCTTACGCGAATTGCAAATATCATGATCCCATCCTAATATTTGGATACAATTTATATCTCTAATCAATGTGTAGAGCAGTCTTTTACATGTTTCACTCTCCATCGGTGGTCTCTCACACATGCTCACACACTCTCTCCCGAGGTGTCTTTCTCGCACACATGCTCTAGATATAATCCTCCCTACCTCTCGTAACCATTTACAACTGTTTTCACTAACCTTTATCACAAGCACTCTTCCTCTCGCAAACATACACACGCACAATCCTCATCAACCCTTTCTGTATACATGGACTTGCCTACATGTCTCATGTACGCACATTATCTTTACGCATGTCTCTCACGCATTGTCTCACACCTTCCTAATCGACGAGTATGATTCTAGCAGAGCATTCTGTAGGATGCCCCTTAAAGTTAGGTTGGATGAATAGTAATATCAGAGATAAAGGGGTTACCTTAGTCCAAGAACCTAGGGTTACAAATCCTAGCCGGCTTTGTCAGTGGACACAGAGTCCTTCACAATTCTGCTATCTTTGTCTTGTATGACTAGTCATCCATGGGTCTTCCTAAATGCGTCACGGGCCGACCAATGTGGCGCAGGACGGAACCGAACGAAGGGCCTCACCTCAACCCACCGGACCTCACGCGGTGACATACCCTCTGCCCCCACGTCTCATTACCTTCTCACACCCACACATACCAACACAAACACCACACACACAGAAAATTTCTCCTGGTGCCTCTATTCCCTCCCCCTTGCATATACACACTCAAGGGAATGGAATCTCTTGTCATGACGTCATATTCATCTCTCTCTCTCTCTAGACCACTCTCATTTCTCGTGCTATCTCTCCCACCCCCCCCCCCCCCCCGTCGGCCCCTCTATCCATGCCTCTCTCGAATATGTAATACACACACATACCTCTCTAGGCCCCGCCAAATGCATCAACTACACATTCACACATGTTACATCACGTACCCGGTTGATCTAAAAAGCCCTCTCTTCATGTTTATTTTGCATACAACATTCATTTTGAATAAAGTGTGGCCAAAAAATTATTTTAGAGTTTCTACATATATACAACATTATAAAGTTATATGGAGGAGTACGAACGCTAATTTGCATTGCATGGTGCCCACAATGTATTTATTCCACATTGTGAATTTGTATATTTTTATACTATATACAAAGTTAGTCATAATAAAGAGAAACGAAGAGCATCTCTCTCTCCATTGCATACCCTCCCTGTACGCCCCTTTCATGTATGCACACAAAACTATCTCCAGGTCCTCTAAAAGTAAGCCCCCAGAAAATTCACGCATGTTTCATCTTTCTCTCGCGATATATGCAATGCCGATCATTGTATTTGAAGCGAAAGCACGGTACGTACATTGGACTTCAGAATCCACTCATTACAGTCACCATTTACATTTAGTGGTTATTATACAGTCACGGGCTCACCGTACAACTCTGTATTTGCTCATGACATGACTAGTTGACTAGTTAAACGCTCCACGTGGCACCTCTAGTGTTGCATCACATTATCTCACTACCATCGTGCCCACCTGTTGACTTGTATCTACTCTACATCTACACTCTTATAAAATACATAACATACACTCTTATAAAAAAAACAGAGTTGGTGATGATGGTGTGCCTGCCATCCTGCAATATAGGCTGCCCGACTTATATCTGACGGATAGGAAAGAAACTATGGCAATTTTGCAAAAAGGTACCCACACACCTCTCCACATTTGCAAATAAGGCCTTCCCTCGTTCATCCTTTTCTCTCACAAGGTAACAAGTCATACAAATGCATCTTGATGTTACGTGCAATGCACGGGCATCTTGCTAGTAAGAATGAAAACAAACGACAAAAAAATATTTGGACGATGGTTCGAAGTCATGACCGCGGGCATAGCAGACAAGGTGGCCTTGTATTGGTATGCTGAGCCATCTGTTTTAACACACAGGAGCTGGTGTGGTGATTATACACACACGCACGCATGCACACGAACTGCATCCACGCAACACATGCACCCACGCACGCACGCAACACTCACACGTACACACGCAACCACGCACGCACGCGACACTCACATGCACGCACGCATGCATGCACACACCAGTACACCACACGACCAACACACACTCTCACACTCAAGTGCTCAACCTACACGTGCCTGCGCACACATCAGGCCCTGACAGACACATACACAACCAGGTGATTCCCACGCACGGGTTGGAGCCTCGTCATGCCTGCGTAAATTTGTGTTTATCTGACCTTTTGCCTATGCAAACTGTTAGGTGGGACCCACAAGGAATGTGGTCAATTTAACTAGTCAACATGGCGCCACGCAGACTATTTGGCCGGTCAACGGAGTGCAATCCGATGCTGAACTGTGAGCAAGTGACCATATAATCACCGCAAAATGTATATAGTGACCGTAATCAGCTTATTCTGAAGTTCGGTGACCGTATTACGCTTTTCTCTCTGTAGGCCCTCCAAAACTACATCTCTACACATTCTCGCATGTTACATCTAACAATGATGCAATACAACACTACTACTACAGTCTAACACAATAAATCATATGTGTTTTTAGTTTTACTAGATATCATATTGTTACTTATAATTATTCAGTTTGCATACATTAAAATTGCCTTTGAAATGTATGGCCAGTATCATCTACCGCGCGGGAAAAATCCCGCCCTTTCCTATTTAATCTGGTTTTGTATCGATGGATCGTGCGAAACAGCAAAACTATAGTACTATACAGTACAAGTGACAGTTCACTGGGCCGTCGTGTCGTCTACTCCTTCGTCGTAAGAGTGGAGCGCTCGCTTTCATAAATCTTCTAGTCCCTTTCGCCGACATGTGGGACATCAAGCTATCGGGTCCACGTGCCATACCGGAATACAGTGCAGAGCAGCCGGGGTGAAGCACCCGAGTCATGGCGCCGGCGTAGTAATGAGCAATGAGGTGTCAAATCACAAAGCTGCACCTTTCCCGCAGTTAAGTTGGAGGGACGAAGCAACCATCATTTCGCTCGTTGCTGAATCCGCTTCTCCCTCATTTTCTTCAACTTAACCATGTGTTGCTTCTGCCGTTGTTCTGCCTCATGTGGGACGCGGATCGGCTTGGTAAAGCACTGACACGTGGGACCGCATGTTAGCAAACCGCGAGGACAACGTCCTCCGAAAATAAGAAGCCTAATCCTAGACTTACAAAGGGCTACGTAGCTTCTACGTATACTTTCCATCTAATCTATATATGCCCCCCTGATTTTCAGGTGGGGTGGGCCTAATCCTCTCCTTTAATCCAATCAAATAGTCCCACATCACATCAATTCGTAACTTTATGTAAACCATTACGTGGATGTAGCATTGCTCAAATAAGAAAACTCCCCCGCCATCCGCATGGCAAAATCACCTCCTTTTTACTAATCTTGATTCTATAATTTTTTAGATCAATATAATTGAGATTTGTATAGATAGCACACAGGAGCAAAACCAAGTGGTACGGTTAAGGGCATCCACAATGTGTAGCCCAATGTGAAAATAGCTTTTGGCATCATGGGAACCATTGTGGACGGTGTTGCCAAAGACAAAAAGATGGAACCGAAGCTCCCTGATTGATTGATTGAAGGAATAGAAAAATGCAACGTATCTCCTCTTTCTCCCATGCTTGTACGCATGTAGTACAGTATAGAGCACAGAGTCTACTCCCCTGCCCCTTCTATCACAAATCACAAAGCAGTGAGGCGTCAAATCACAAATGCACGGACGAAGCAACCATCATTTCACTCTTCGCTGACTCCGCTTCTCCATCGTCTTCTTTGAGAAACCGTCTCACCGCACTAGTACTCCTAGTAGTACTCCCTCCGGTCCTTTTTTGTCTGCGTCTAAGAAAATTTCATTTTCCCCGCAATGCTCTGCGTATTGGCATTTTTTCGTTGCTCTTTCCAACCGGGCCCTCCATCCCTTTCCACCGCATGCGTGCCTGCAGTAATCCCATCTCTCTTTCCCATGTGCTTCGCATCTTCCCAAGGCAGAGATAGCTGCTTGCATGCAGAAACAGGAGAGAGAGCGAGAGGCGCATGCGTGTAGAGAGATGGACAGGGGAGAGAGAGATGACATGCATGCATGCGGAAGTGAGAAGGTTGGTTTGCATGGCGCTGCATTAATCAAGCGATGAGGAGTGAGATGGTTAGCTCTTTGGTCTTTGGAGAAAAAAATACGCATTAATTGACATGTGTAACGAGGTTTTGTATCAATTAAATCCCACGAAGGAAAACCCCGCCTTTCTTTTTTAACACTAGTACTCCTAGTACATACGTACTTATCCTATTTGGGTCTAGGCCTTGCATTGCCAAACTTCGCCACACATTTTTGCCAAGCTTGCCTAAAGTTTTCAAAATGAGAAGGAGGTACACTTGCGCACGGCTGTCGCGGTCACACCGCACCCTCACACGGTCGCTCATGCACGCCGCGGTCGCACCGCACCCTCACACAGTCGCTCCTGCACGCCGCAAACCCAACCAAGGGAACGCACCCTCACTGACACGTGTTGTCGCATGTGAACAAACCAAACTCAGCCATCCTATCGCTGACACATAATTTTCGTTCATAGAGTATGTTTATCCAACCGCATGTTGGGGAGTATCCATACGGCCCGTGCGGTGGTCTGTTGGGGAAGAAGAAGAGGTGAGGAAGAAGGAGGAAAGAAGGGTTAGGAGACGTAGGATATTCATCCAACCGACTAAAATGGTAGACTGACCCAAGTCAGGCGACTTGCATAACAAATATATGTTTTTACACAGCAAAAGATCCATAAAAACAACAACATAAAGAAAAACTATAACTGCTCGCGGAAAGAGACGGCCTCGTCGTCTTTGGCTGCTGGTGCGAACCAGCCATCGCTGCCGACGTGTGTCTCCGCACCGTGGTTGTCCTCAGCCTCCAGCTACTCGTTCAAGCGGAGCATGCGGGCGCTCTACACGGACGAGAGCACAGCCCGGTTCAAGTCGAGGACGTCCGGTTCCGCCTGTAGGAGGGCCTCGATGGCAGCGACATCCGCGCGCTCCGCGTCGACTCGAGCCTCCGCCGCCCGGTTCAAGTCTAGGACGTCCGGCTCCGCCTGCAGGAGGGCGTCGATGAGAGCGGCATCCACGCGCTCTCCGTCGAGTCGAGCCTCTGCCGCCCGGTTCAAGTCCAGGATGTCCGGTTCCGCCTGCAGGAGGGCCTCGATGACAACGGCATCCGCGCGCTCCACCTCAAGTTGAGCCTCCGCCACCCGGTTCACATCCACGACATCTGGTTCCGCCTGTAGGAGAGCCTCGATGGCAGCGGCATGCGCGCGCTCCGCATCGAGTTGAGCCTCTACCTCCCGGTCCTCCTTTAGTATCGCCATGTTGAACCACTGGTCCGCCTGCACAATGGGGGACTCGGATGCCGGCACGAAGTCGACGTCCATCGTCTCATACCCATCGGGGGCCTTCTGCGCCGCGACCTCTGCCATGAACATTGGATAGGCTTCCTCCTCCTCGTAGCTTGGCTCCAGAGAACTCGGGGATTGGTCCATTGCAAAGCGAGCTTGGGAACGAAGGTCTATGGTGCCGACCGCCGCCGCGATTTCTATGCGGCGCTCCGGTGTCAGCATCTTGTAGTAAGTGATCTTGCGGCGCACCATGGCTTTCCGACGAACTAGGGGACGGTTGATGCGAGCTAAGGGATTGAAAGGTGGGGGAATGGGCTGGAGATTTGGTGTGGTTTTATGTCACACCCTAGCTAGTTCAAGCATTAGAGTGTGCATCATGTTTAAATTTCTCTTAAATTTGAAATGGGGAAGGCAGAAACCCCCAACACCCCCCTGGAAACAACTAGGGTTTACTAAAATTATTTTCAATGAACCTGAAATGCCCTTCTAAAAAGTTCACCCTCTTTGTCTTGGGTTAGAACCTCTGGCAAAATTGGTGCACATTTTCCTAGGTCAATAGATGGTCATTGATTTAAATCATAAGTATTTGAATTTGGGCATTTAAATGCTATAAAATAATTTAAATGCTCAAATAATTCTGGAAATAAATGTTTGCTGTTGGAAATATTCTAAACAGAGCCCACATTTATTTTTAGGATTTTTGGAAACGTTTCAGTATTTTAATTAAAGCCCAACAGTTGCAGTTAATAGAAAAACAGAAACAATTAGAAAAAAAAGAGAGAGAGGGAAGCTACCTGGGCCTTACCTGTGCTGGCCCAGCCGACTGGCTGCCAGTCGTCGTCCTCCTCGCGCCAGAAGGACGCGAAGCGCGTGGCCAGCGCCCGCGGCCACACGCCAGCCACCTCCTGCTTCCGCCGACGCCTTGGAGACGTCCAGGGATGCCACGCGACCCCCCACGTCCCCTTCTCATCCTCACTCACTCTCCCCCTCGTCTCCCTCACTCTCTCCCGCGATGCCCGAGCGTGTTCCTCACCGCCGTTCGCCGTAGACGACGCCAGAGCCACCCCCTCGCCCCTCCGACGAGCCCAATAGCTCCGCCTCGTCGCTCTGCACCTCCCCGCCGACCCACGCGACTCCAACCGCCGCCGAACGCCGTATTCGCCCTCGTCTTCAACCTCGGGCACCCGAGCCATCTCCGGTCGATTCGCCGCCGCCAGGACCTCCCCGAGCTCGCGCCACCCCAGCTCCTCCCACTTGCCCCACTAGATGCGCGCGAGCCCCAGCTACGCGTAGCACGTCTCCGCCGTCGATTTGGTCACCGGGGGACCAAATCCGAAGCCCTCCGCCGTCTCGGCCTCGCCGGCGGCTCAACGCCGGTAGGATTAGCCCCGCCGACCAGGGGTTTGACCCCAGTTTGACTCCCCTGAGTCAATGACAAGTGGGGCCCCTCTGTTAACTAAATCAGATTAGTTTTAACTAAAAATAATTAGCTTAATTAACTACTGACACGCGGGACCCACCAGTCAGGTTTGACCTGGACGTCCCCGTTGACCACTGACGTCACCCTGACGTAATGCTGACACAGTAATTAAATTACTGGAATTATTCTTATACAGGAAATTCTAGAAAATAGTCAAAACTTCTAAAAATCATAGAAAATCAACCATAGCTCCAAATGCAAAGATTTATATATGAAAAATGATCAGAAAAATTCAATCTATCCATCTGTAATGGTTTCATGCATGACAAAACAAGTTTACCTTGCTGTTTAAGCAGATTAAGGAAATGCACTATTAAGGCCATGTTTAATGAGCTAATATTTGAATCTTTGATTCAAATGAGTTCATTCCTTTCTATTATAAATTGCATTAGGCCAAGACACATTCATATTGCCATGTCATAGCATGCATCATATTGTTGCATATCGTCATGTGTTGATTGTGTTCCGATGTGTTCTTCGTGGTAGGTTCTGCCTCCGAGGATATTCACGAGTATCCAACTGAAGGGCAGTATCCCACTACCAATCCATCAGGCAAGCAACCCATTGATCATTTCGATACAAACCAATGTTCTCGCTTCTTCTCTGGTTTATTGCATTAAGACAACGCGATTCAAACTGTTGTGTGTTACGGTAGTTGAACCCTTATCCTCTGCATGACCTGTCATTGCCACAGTAACTAGATGAAACCCACTAGCATGTGTAGGAGTTGATTGAGCCATGTATGTGATTCCTACCTTGCTATGCTTAGAGTTGTGTCAGGTCTGGTTCATCTGGGTGATGGGCTAGAGTGAAATGCTTGTGTCGTAATATGAGGGAAGTGTTGAACATGTTTTGGTAAAGGTATCGATGAGAGGCCATGTAGGAGTACATGGTGGGTTGTTTCATTGAGGCCGTCCATAAGAACTGAGATCTGTATGTGTGATTTAAGATGCAGTTACTACCGTACATTGGGCCCGAAACCAATGGACCCTCTCGGCTTCTTAATCACCCTAGTACTCTGTCCAGGAGTTGCAAATAGTTTCTGGTGTTTGTAGGTTATGTGTTGGCGGCCATGCGTAGCGCTGACCCTAGGGGTGGGCTATGTTGCGGTAGATACACCGTGGCCGGGTATGCCGGGCGCCCGTTTGGCGTCTCGGGACCCTGTTCACATCGTTTGGGGCCGTATGTGGAAACCTCAGCCGGACTCCCTGCGGATGGAACCTGGATAGGCGATAAACCTGGACTAGAGACTTAAGTGTTTAGGTAGGCCGTGGCCGACACCCTCGCTGGGCTTCCGCTTGAAGGTTGCCGAGTACATGTTGTGTAAGCGGCGGTAAGTGGTGAAAGCATGTATGAAGAAGTACACCCCTGCAGGGTATAAAACTATTCGAATAGCCGCGTCCGTGATGAAGGACTACTTGGTTGCCTATACAGTTCATAGGATACTGCTAAAAGACTCAAGATAAGTGTGAGTACCGAGGATGGCCCTCTCGTAGGATGACGAAGGAGGATCCCCGGTGGAGTATTGTGTTGGTGAGTAGTGGACTCGTGTGCGAAAACTATTTTACTGGTGGAGTTCCGTAGGATAGCTTAGCCAAGAGTCAAAACTGGCTTGCTGCATTAACCCCACCACCTTCTTGAGAATAAGCATGTATAGTAGGATCTGATGTAAGACTTGCTGAGTACCTTTGTACTCATGTTTGCTTAATTACTATTTTCAGACAACACCGCCCCCTCCGATGGGTTCTACGTAGACCTTGACGTCGACGAGTGACTAGCCACCCAGGTGGTGATCCTGGCCATGGAGGGCCCTATGTAGATAGACAGGCTTCGAGAAGCCTTCTTACTTTCTAGAGTCTGTACTCAGACTAGTTGCTTCCGCATGTGCTTGTATGATTGTATGACTTGAGTGTCGGGTCATGTGACCCCTATCTGTATTAACTTGTTATGTATGGCTCTCTGGAGCGTTTAAATAAAGTACTTGAGTTGTAGAGTTTTGTTGTGATGCCATGTTGTATGTACTCATATCGGGCATATTGTGTGTATGATTGAAATGCTTGGTATGAGTGGGATCTGACAATCTAGTTGTTTATCCTTGGCAGCCTTTCTTATGGGGAAATGTAGTCTAGTGTTCCTCGAGCCATAGTAGTCCGCTATAGCCCGGTTCACCGGAGTCCTGCTAGCCCAGCAGTACTGCTCAGGACACTTGACTGGCCGGCATGTGTTTCACTTCGTTCCTATGTCTGTCCCTTCGGGGAAATGTCATGCGGTGATATCCGGAGTCCTACCTAGCCTGCTACAGCCCGGGTTCCCCGGAGTCCTGTTAGCCCAGTGCTACAGCCCGGAATCACTCGCTGATGACCGACATGCTCGATGTGATTCATGTATGCCTGTCTCCATAGGTCTGTGCCGCTTTGGGTTCACGACTAGCCATGTCGGCCCGAGTTCTCTATCATATGGATGCTAGCGACACTATCATATACGTGAGCCAAAAGGCGCAAATGGTCCCGGGCCATGGTAAGGCGACACCCGTGGGATACTATGCGTGAGGCCGCAAAGTGATATGAGGTGTTACCGGCTAGATCGATGTGACTTGGAATCGGGGTCCTGACATTTTAGGGCAGTGGATGGCATACGCCGAGCAGCGAAGGTTCTGGTGTGAATAGTGGTTCCGGTGACGACCGGTCAATCGGTTTTGACTGTACATCGCTCTTGTCGCGTTCGCGTTGCAGCCCGGCATGCTGGACCCTCCACGTCGCTCACCGAATGGAACACGCTTCGTCTTGCGTTTTCGCTCGCTTGTGGGACCGCAGTTGAGAGCAAACCGACGTCCCTCCCCCTCCCCCGCCCGTGTCATTTATTGTACCACCACTCCCTCCGTTTTATGCGGAGTAAATAAAAACAGAGGGAGTATACTACGGATGAGGATCCCCTGACGTGGCCGAACCCATTGAGTAACTGACATGCGGGGACTAGCAAGCATGGGGTCAGCCAGTAAGTGACCGAAAGGGAGGGTTAGGCAGGGATACCTACGTCAGAGGATCCACTTCCACTATACTACTTTGACCAAATGTTAGAGTAATAATATATGACATGCAACTTACACAAAGCATACAAGGTCTAATGCGTTTTTCGAGGCTAACTTTGACCAAATGTTAGAGTAATAATATATGACATGCAACTTACACAAAGCATACTGTCAAATTCGTATGTGAAAGGAGTTTCCAATGATATAATTTTCACATTATACATCTCATGTACTATTAATATTGTCAATAGTCAAATTGGAAACCATCTCAAGTACAAATCTAGGAGTACGTACGAATCTAACAATATTGATTGGGAGTTGTTGAATGTTGATACTTTTTTTTATGAAAGTAGAGGTACTTTGACTACACATAAAACTTATATGTAAACTAGAAAGGATAGGAGGGAGTATATTGTACGTTCAAAAAAGAAATGAACATTGAATACCCTTTATATATGATTTGCGGATGCTATGATCACTGGTTCAAAATTTTGAATCCGCCTTAGGTATCACATGCCCCCACTCGTTCCCTCTCGATTTCATCTCGGGGTCCGGAGATCTATTGAAAGAGGAGTAGGGTGGGTACATGCGAATGATACTCCGCGGAATGTTCAAATGAGGCATGCGGGAGGATGGACTCGACTGGAGGGCGACATGCTCGATGGAGAAGAGGGTTGGAGAGGAATGAGAAATAAGCAAACGCCACATGATTATACTTGAACGGCTCAAATAAACAATAAGTTGTCTCGCTTGGCCTACATAGTGAAAGGCCTAATGCGCAACGCAGAGCACTGACGCTCGAATATGGCCGGGAAAACAGGGAAACCGACATGTGGGGCAGACTAGTCCAATGGAGGAGCTGGCCCACGACCTCGTCGCCACCGACAATCGTTCATGTGGGTTGTTGGGGCCAACAACGGGGCGCAGCTCCAGCACCGCCTCTGTACATGGCGACCGCGGTGAGCGACACGCTCATATCGTAGCTAGACACGGTCGGTTTCAGTGTGTCGAGGGAGGCGTTAGTGCTGTGGCACGACCAACGGTATGTTCGGTTTGTGCCCAAGGTTTCCCCATCAAAGCATTGGGTAGCCAAAATTTTGGTTGAGGTATTGGTTACCCATGATTTGGCCGACATTGGCAAGAAAAATGAACTAGAGTTGGCTGGAGTTCATTGGCATGCCAAAGAAATGGAAACCATCCAAACAAAGACCAATCTTTGGGCCATGACCAAAATTTTGGTTGAGGTATTGGTTGCCCATGATTTGGCCGACATTGGAAAGAAAAATGAACTAGAGTTGGCTAGAGTTCATTGGCATGCCAAAAAAATGGCAACCATCCAAACAAAGACCAATCTTTGGGTCAAGACCAAAATTTTGGTAAGGTGCACTTTGGCCACAATCCAAACACATCCCAACACCCGGCTTGTCGAGGATGCACGGGGCGTTGTGACGCGTCCACGGAGTGGTGTAGCGCGGCCAACTGCATCCTTTGGACCTGAGACCATGCTGGGTCGTCTTGCTTTTTCAATGACATGCGGGGATCGCATGTGAGCAAAGGGCATCTCCACGTTGCCACGACCGCAGCTGACTACCCCGGCACACCAAAACCCTCGTCCCTCACGCCGTCGCGCGGTGCGTTCCCAGCCGGCGCCAGCTTTCCGCATTCATGCCATCCATTCGTATGTCGTCATTAAGAGGCTCGGTGCCCGAGGAACCAACTCCGGTGAATTAATGACGAACCCGGATGCTTGGCCTCACCGGAATGCGCTACTTAAAGCGGCAATGCCCAGCTAACCTCCACACCATAGCGCATCGTCCTCCTACCTGGCACCACATCCGCCATGACCGCAAGTGCGAACGCTCTGTGGGAGAGCTTGTCTTCGGGGATGAAGCTCGAGGTCACCGCCCTCGCTCAAGTCGCCTCTCGCGACGCAATAGCGGCGTAGCCGGACGCGGACGCAACCGCACAAGCGGTGGCCACACTGGCGGCCGACGACGGGAGCACCATCAGCCACGCGTCCTACTTGCCGCCGTCCAACGTCCGGCACCGCCGAGGTCGGGGACTCCTTCGAGGATGAGTAGGGCATGGGAGGCGGCAGGGCATGGTGTGCCAACTGGCCGGTCCGTATCCCGTGTTCTACTCTTCCTCGCCGGAGACCGCACCTTCACTTCACGGGTCTTGAACACCGCCCCCGTACATAGAGATCACAGATGGAGGACATCTGTCACCGCCGTAGAATAGGTTTAGGGTCGGGTTTCTTTTATTTTTCTGTCCTATAGAAGTTTGAAATGTAATGAAAATCTGTCATGTTTGCATTAATCTCGGCCGGTGTATATGAACTTTCACAATAACATATATATTGTAGGAGTATTAGCAAGATGCCCGTGCGTTGCACGGAAGATCGAGATCGTGTGGGAGAAAAGGATGAATGAGGGAAAGCCTTATCTACAAATGTGGATAGGAGTGCAGGTAAATTTCTTAGTTTCCTTCCTATCCGTTAGATATAGATCAGACGACCTATATTGCAGGATGACAGGCACACCATCATCACCAACTCTGCTTTTTATTGAACCGAGACAAATCTAACATGCGAAGTAAAATAAACACATAGGGTCTATACATACACAAATTATCTTAGGCACTCCAATAGTACGTCCACCACACATTCACGCATTTCACATCTTTCTACATCTACGGGAACCTATGAAAGGGTTAATGTAAATTACCTCTCTCTCTCCTCCCCTGATTTTCATGGTGGTGGGCCCCTCCCTCCCCCAATCTACAATCAACAGCTCACACATTTCACATTACGTTAATTACGTAACTGGGATTACGTAGGTGTAGCATTACTCGTCCTAAAAAACCCAACTAAGCCAACCTCCCAGCATATCACGCGGGAAAAGACCCGGCCGCGCCGTTTTAGTCGGGATTACCGGATTACTAGTAGTAGTATCGATGCATCACGTGAAGCAACACATTTTTTTTTGAGGGGGCGAAGCACCTAGTTTAAAATGAAAAAAGGCGGTACACTCACAATACTCCTGGCGCGGTCGCATTGCACCCCACACACGTTCGGTCCTGCACACGGCTCACGCAAACGGAACGCGCTTCGGCTTGCCTCTTCACTGACACGTGGGACTGCACTTGGAGAAACCGATCATGCGCCAAACTCCCCCCGCCCACCGCGCGAAAATCCTCCCCCACACCACACCCAAAAATTCCCCCCAAATCCGATTCAACCGCCCTTCGGCCAACTAGCCAATAATATTACCCAAACCCCCCTGTCCCCCTCCACTCCATTTGCTCCGCCAAAGCCGCCCTCCCCGCTGCGCCGATACGTCGGTGCCGCGGTTCGGCGATCCTCTCGCTCCCACGGTACGCTCTCATAGACTGTCGTCCTCTAGCCGCGCCGCCACCTCTGGCTACGTTCTTGTGGAGGCGCACGGCGGTCAGTGCCGCCACCGCTGGCGACGTTCGTGTGGAGACACACGGCGGTCAGCTTCTCCCACGGTATGCGTATTCTTGACTGAGGCCCCGTTCATGTCGGTGTAGCGCTGAATGTTAGCTGATAGACGTTGTTAATCTCACTGTTTGCCGAAGTAGTTTACTGTCAATATGCTCTGCTTAAGAAGCTTCCTTGCCCTGTTCTGCACTCAATCTGCTTAGCTGAGATGGCATGCCAAGGCCGATTAGTTGCTAAAATATCCTGCCATATATTTATTGTGACGTAGATTGCCATGGTCTAGTAGCCAATCTGTTAGGTGAAATAGCTCTACACCGTTTTATACTCGATCTTTGTTGCTGCGATGGCCTTCGATAGTTCGATGGCTGTGTGCTCGGCCTCATTGACTACTGAAATAGCCTGCCATAATTTGGCACTCAAATCTGTTTGCTGAATTAGCTTTACATATATTTCGTTACTTAGATCTGCTCATCCAAATATCTTGCCATAGCTTTAGACATCGACCTAGGTTTTTTTTCTGGACTTCATAAAAAAGCATATATGTTTTTCCTGTAATATCTAGTAGAACTAATTTGTATGTCTAACCGATGGACATGACTTGGATAACTTCTGCTCGAAGATTCTCCACTGCATATGTCGAGGGGGTTGAAAACTTCCTGAACTTTATCAGAGCTGAGTACGGTGGTCCGAAATCAGATGTGCTCTGCCCGTGTAGCAGTTGTATGAATTCAGTTACAAGACCCCAGTCAACTGTGCAAAATTATCTACACTTGTATGGGATGTAGGTCACATATACTAGGTGGGTTCATCATGGTGAAGCTGTGAACGTCAATGTTATTGACTACGTGGAAGCAGCAGATCGCCATCTTGATCTGCCTGATGCTCAGGTGGAAGAGGAGGAGGAGGTGGTGGTGGCGGAGCCAGTGAGTTTGACCAACATTGAAACAATGCTATGAAATGCTCGTGCATTCCGTGAACTTTCACCCGCAGAAGAAAAATGGTGGGCCCGCATGTTGGAATAATGCAACGTTGATGTCACCCCAGGAAATAAGATGTCAGTATTCTCAGCTATGGTCACCTTTCTTCAGGTGAAGACATCTGAGCGGATGACCAACAAATCATTCGATGCGATGTTGGCTGCTTTCCGCAAATCTTTCCTAGATGCGTCTGAGCTGCCACACACCTACAGTAAAATGAAGAATTTCCTTCGTGCAGTTGGAATTGGATATGATATGATCCATGTTTGTAAGAATAATTGTTTTCTGTTCCGGAAGGATTATGCCAACTTAAGTGAATGCCTGAAATGCAAATCATTAAGATGGAAAGATGGCGATGCTATGAATAGGATTCCTCATAATGTTCTGAGACATTTTCCAATTACACCAAGATTGCAGAGGTTGTTTCATGATGCTGAAACAAGAGAGGATGTACCGTGGCATTCTAGGAACCAGGAGTACAGAGATCAGAATGTAATGAGCCATCCATCTCATGGTAGTGAGTGGAAAAGCTTCAATGATAAACACAAAGAGTTTGCTGCTGACCCGAGAAACATTAGACTTGGCTTAGCTTCAGATGGATTTAACCCATTTGGCCACCAGAGCGCCACATATAGCATGTGGCCAGTGCTTGTTATCCCTTACAACATGCCTCCAAATGTCTGCACCAAAGAATCAAACTACATGATGGCCTTGCTCATCCCAGGTCCAAAAAGTCCTGGAAAGGATTTTGATTTGTTCATGGAGCCTGTTGTGGAGGAACTTCAACAGCTATGGAAGGGTGTTCTCACTCAAGACCTATATAGCAGCCCACCAGTTGATTTCTTTCTGCGTGCTGTTATAATTTGGTGCATCCATGATTATCCGACTTTGGGCACTATGTCAGGGCGAACGACACATGGTTACAATGCATGTGTTCGCTGTGACAGGAATCTGCTGTCATACCCAATACTTAGCAAGATCTGTTACATTGGACACCGCCATTTCCTTGCCAAGGACAAGCCGCATCCTAGAAAATACCGAAGACATGTGTTCAATGCAAAGCATGAAAACCGTGATGCGCCAAAGAGGCTCACCACCAATGAGTTGCAAGTGGAATTAGAGAAGGTCAGGCATATTACACCAGGAAACCATCCTGGTAATGGTAGCGGGAAAAGGAAGCGTGGCAGGGTAGAAGAGAGATTATTGTTTACCCGCAGGTCCACTTTGTGGGACTTGGAGTATTGGAAAGATTTGGATCTGTGGCATAATCTTGATGTGATGCACATCGAGAAAAATATATGTGATAGCATTATCGGCACACTTCTTAATATTGAAGGCAAGACGAAAGATACCTTAAAATCTAGTTTTGATTTGACACACCTGGGTATCTGAAAGGATTTGCAGGTGCAAGATGAAGGTAAACCATGGGATATGGCACCAGCTGTGTACGTCTTGGACAAGGTAAAAAGAAAAGAATTCTATGAGGTTCTGTCACGTGAGAGATTCCCACATGGATTTGCTTCCAACCCTGAAAGGAGAGTCAGTGCAGATGGAAACAAGGTACAAGGGTTGAAAACTCATGACTGCCACGTCCTACTTCAAAAGGTTTTACCTGTTATCCTTAGAGGATTGGGCCGCCCTGACTTACACAGAGCAGCTGTAGAGTTGGGACAATTCTTTAGGGAACTCTGCAGTAGGAATATCAGGATAGATGCTTTGGAGCGTCTTAGAGACAAGATACCAACTATCCTATGCGACCTTGAGAAGATATATCCTCCAGCCTTCTTTGATGTGATGGTGCATTTGGTCATCTACCTGATGAGGCACTACTTAGAGGTCCAGTACAGTATGGCTGGATGTACCCTATTGAAAGGCGGCTAGGTACTTTCAAGGGCTATGTTAGGAACAGAGCTAGACCCGAGGGTTCCATTGCAGAGGCCTACATTGATACAAAAGCATTGACATTCTGCTCAAAATACATTGAAACAGCTAATCAGCTTAGCAAAGAGGTGGGTGAAGACAATCCCGGGCTCAATGTTTTCGATTATTCTGTTTGATTTACACGGAAGAGTCGACAAGAGGACAAACCTAAAGATTTGGATAAAATGGTTTGGTATGTGTTGAATAACTGTCCTGAGATACTACCTTATATCAAGTAAGTGCAGTACTGCAGCTTATACATCATAATATACTAAACTTGCAGCACATTCTTATATATTTAGATGTTTGACGCGATCACTATGGTGTGCTGCATCTACAAAGAGGAGTTACTGCCGCAAAATCCAAGAAACATTGACAAACTGGTTATGGCAGGATTTGCGAAATGGTTCAAGAACCATGTAAGCTTTTGAAGTGCACTGTCAGTTTTTTTAATATATTGAGTACATAAGATGATCAGCTTGTCTATTTTCTAACCATAGGTTAAGAAGATGCGGGAGGATGGGCAGGCAGTTGATGATGCCCTTTACTCACTAGTAATGGGTCCTGATACTCGGGTAAGACATTATGAATCTTGCGTTGTTGGAGATGTGCACTACAACACCCTTGCACGAGACGAAGGCAGGAAGACATAAAACAGTGCCATCATGAGCACGGATACGTATGAGAAAGAGACACCTGAAATGTATGCTAACATAACAGACATTGTTCAGTTGCAGTATATCTCCACTTTCGAGGATCATCGGTGTGTGGTTCTGTTGTGCCGTCGTTGGTATAACCTGTTTTCCAGGATCGCAAAACCCAGAGTTGATGATTATTTCAAATCCATCAATGTCAAGGCAGCGTACTAGACCAACGAGCCTTTTATTTTGGCAAATCAAGCAACATAGATATTTTTCTTGGAAGACACATTTGCACGTAGCGATGGCTGGAGAGTATTGCAAAGGTTTGAGCAGAGGAATTCATTTAATGAAGTTGCACAACAAGATGATGCTTACACTGCTCCTGATGTACAAGATAACACAAATGTTACTAATATCTTTGAGAACCATCATGTCAATGACGCCGGCGAAAAGATTGCCTGTCGTGTTGTGGACATACAAGAGTTGATCAAGAAGAAGCCAACGTTCGAGGACGTTGAGGACGAAGAAGAAGATGACACCATGCGGAATTATGATTCATACTTATACACATGGCGAAGATGTTGACGCTACTGCTGTGGATGATGATTACATTGCTTTTGTCGTATTTGCCTGTCAGAAGACGTTTTTTTATCTACTATGTGAAATTGTGTTTGCTATGACAACTGAAACCTGATGAACATGTTGGTTAGTATTTTGCTGTGAGAACATCACTTGTTATGTATGCTGATTTGTGTTTGGTGATTGTATGACAACTAAAACATGATGACATTGTTGTTTAGTTGTACTCATATTTGGCTATGAAACTTGAATTTGATGACATAGTTTGTTGTTGGACTGCAATTTGCTCGACGTCTTCGAATGAGAACAAAGCTGACCCGACAGGGCCTCTGCTATTTATTTATTTATATGAGAAAAATGGGATACCCCCTAATTTCCATTAATAGAAATCATTAGATGTTCACAACACTACGCCCAGCCTGCTACACAGGTTTCAATCATTACTAGTTTCAGCAAAGTGCTCATGTCGTAGCCACTGAATACATCACAAGTGCTACATACACTGCAAATAAAGAGACAATCATCCTACAGAGCACATCAATTTTGCCCATTATCTTCACAAGCTCTTTCATCTCCTCATTGTTGTCAAGGCCGTTCAGCAGCTGTTGCTTGGCCATGATCAGAGGAACTGCATCTTTAACCTTCTGCTCTACATCTTCCTCTTCTATCGTTCCTTCAGTTACTTGTCCAACACCCCAACCTGCTGGTATTGGGATTCCTCGGCTAACCAAATAATCAACATAGTTGCATTCCCCCACATCAGCAACTTCCCAGAAATACAAATCACACGAATCTTCCCTTTTCTGCACGAATCAAATTGGAAGATCATCAACCAAACTATTAAAAAATCAGCAACTGAAAGTAGCAGAACAACACTTAAACATATTTATTACCCCAAGATTCGGGCATTTGTAGAAGACTCGGCCAGGGTTGCGAATTGTGGTTGAGACGCGACAGATGACTCTGCATGATTTGCAGCAGTGGCACCACACCAATGGCAGCGGGTTGCTATGAGCAATCAGCTGCGGTGCGCGTGCCGGCGGGGGTGTGATGAGACCCACAGGCGATGGTACGGGTGGCGACTTGGCGCATATCTGGTTGTTGCCTGCTGAAGAGCAGGTGGACGAGCAGCCAGCGGACATGGTTGCTGCGGCCAGAGCTTATGATGCTAGGCAGAGTAAGTAGAGAAGAGGAGAAGCGAACGTTGGATATATCAGTTTCATTACTTGCAGAGTAACATAGCACCATATATTGTCATAGTCTAGGTTTGGATTCGAACCAGCTACAGGAGCACGTCTTTCTTTTTTCTAAAACTCGGCAACGTCTCTTTACTGGTACACTAGCTTGTTCTGTACGCCTTCCCAAGTCTTTGATTTTCTTTCCCTTTTTTTGCGAGGAAGGAAGGAGGACAAAATTGAGAGTTCCTAGGACTCGAACCCAAGACCTCTCGGTTGAAAACCAAGGGTGCTAGTCACTTATGTGGTGAACGTTCCCTGTGAGGAGGACGACAGACAAACGCATTTTCCTCGCAGTTTTCTTCCTATATATAAGTATGATACTTGGTGTCCTCTTAGTCAACAAATGATTGTGCCAACCTTGACCGCTGGATTGACATTCAACGTCTGTCACGTTTCTTCAGTCTCTTCTTCCTCGAGCCGTCAAAGCCAAACCAGCGCAAGCGGGACCGCCTGCTCCCGCCTCCCACGGCTGGCTGTGATCTTCCCCGGCTCCTGTTCATTCCCATCCGAGGCCTCACCATCGTCCTCTGCCTTGGTTCGCTTGCCGCGGTGCCGCCCTCCGATGTTGTCAACATGGTTAACAACCGAGAGGAACAAGGAGATGACTGTACATGGTGAGGATGACAGTAGGGACCCAGCAGCGCGCGCAGTAATTTTGTTTTTTCGGGACGGAGAAGGGTATCAACTGGGTTGTGCGGGACCCGTGGCCCGTCTAGCCCTGGCTTTTATTTCATATGTTTAGCACATGACCAGCCCAGTTTGTTTTTTTCCTTTCTGAAAATGGCTAGCTAGCTATTTTGTTTTTTTGCAGAATAACCAACGTAGGCCTACTTGCTTTTCTACGCCCTGCTGGGCCGGAATCTTTCAAGACGAGGAGGGATGCATTTTCCCCAGAAAATGGGCTATAAGTAATAAGAAATGGGCTATAAGTAATAATAAATGGGCCGTAAAATGAAAAAATACAGCAAACAGGCAATTAGTTCCAAAATATTGTTTTCTTTCAGATTTTGATATTTCAAATTTCATTGTTTTTGTGCGGGTAAAATTTCATTGAATTTAAATTAAGGTATATTTAGATTTAAAATTAATTTGAATCTAGCTAGAAATTTCGGGCTGTATGCTGTTTGGGATAGATTTGGAGTCTGACTTGTGGGTCTACTAGGTTGACGTGTACTTTGGCTTTGTCAACTAGTCCACAAACAATTCTAGCAGCAGTGACCGTTGGATGTTAATCCAACAGCCGTGCTGCTTCTTCAATATCTGATCTTCTTGCTCCAGCCACCCAAACCAGCTCCGGTTGGACTGCCTGCTCCCGCCTCCCGTGGCCGGCTGTGCTGCCGCACAGGCCGCATCGCCACACCCTACTTCATTGCTGGCCAGGCCATTCCTCTACTCACCCACACCTCCTGTTATTTTCCGGTGACGGTAGCCGGACCAGTAAACCCTCGTACTCCCCACCGCATGGGCAACCATTGCCGAGTCTTCCCCGGCTCCGTGTCGTTGCCTTCCTAGGCCTCGCCGTCGTCCACCGCCATGGTGCTCTCAGCGCGGCCTGGTCAACATGGTCAACAAACGACATCCATCGGCCGTGGACTGTACGCGCAAAATAATGATTCCTCCACCTGACAGCTGGGACCCACCGGAAGGGCCTCTGTATTTCATGAAAAAAACGTTCCCCCCGCTGACATGTCGGACCCACCAGCTATATCTTCGCACGCAAGGAAGTGTGTCCTAATTACACACAAAAAAATGAATACCCCCTGCTAGCTGGGACCCACCATAGTGGGAGGATGACTTGTGGGCCAACGAAGTTGACGGGGACGGAAGGCTTTGCCAACTTAGTCAATATGAATGATTCTAGCTCTAGTGACCTTACGATGTCCATCCAACGGCCGTAGTGCTTCTTCAACCTCTGGTCTTCTTGCTCCAGCCGCCCAAAGCAGCGCCGGTTGTGCCGCATGCTCCTGCCTCCCGTGGCCGACTGTGCTACCGCGGAGGCCTCACCGCCCCCTACTATTCCCACCGCTGGCCAGGCCCTGCGGCGACGGCAGCCTCACACCGCAGCCGAACCAGTGAACCCTCGTACTCCTCTCCGCGCGGGCTTCCACTGCCGTGTGTTCCCCGTATCCGCGTCGTCCCCTTCCGAGGCCTCGCCGTCGTCCACCGTCGTGGTGCTCTCGGCATGGCCTGGTCAACGTGGTTAAGGAACGACTTCCATCGGACGTGGACTGTACGTGGAGAGGCTGACAGCTGGGTCCACGGCCGCAGCAAGGAAGTGCCTCCTTATTACGCAGAAAATAATGATTCCTCCACCAGACAGCTGGGACCCACCGGATGGGCCACTGTATTTCACGGAAAAAATGTTTCCCCCTGACTTCTAGGACCCACCAGCTTCATCTTCACACGCAAGGAAGTGCGTCTGGGCAAAAAAATGATTCTCCTCCCTGACTGCTGGGACCCACCAGTACCTTCGCACGCAAGGAAGTGCGTCCGGGCAAAAAAAATGATTCGCCCCCTGACTGCTAGGACCCACGGGCTACATCTTCGCACGCAAGGAAGTGCGTCCGGGAAAAAAAACGATTCGCCCCCCTGACTGCTAGGACCCACCAGCTACATCTTCGCAGGCATGGAAGTGCCTGACAGTCGGGACCCACCTGGTCGAAGCGTACGTAGCGTTGTCATTCTGGTTGCGAACGTGTACGTACATACTGGTCGATGTAGAGGCGCGCACGTGCCGTAGTAGAGGCGCGCACGTAGCATGTACACGTACGTACAGCGGCCAGGGTGCAAGAAAGAAAATACGGCCACGTATGTGTACATACGGGCGAGGTCTCGAACACCTACTCGCGCATACGTACGGCCAGGGCTCGTGTACATGGATGGGTCGGAACGGAGAAACAGCGTCGTCGTCGTGTTCGTGGGGAGGCAACGGAATGCTCGTGTTCATGGGGAGGCAACGGAATGTGTCGTGTTCATTGGGAGGCAACGGAACGCATGGGAGCCAACCGGCTGGGTCGGAACGGAATGCGTGGTTGTGTTCATCAGGAGGGCTTGGACGGAATAGGCGATGGAAACGAGGCCTGGCGTACCGCACAACGGAGGAAACGGACCTCCTACGTTCGGAACGGGGTCCTGTTGATCGGGAGGGGTCTGGCGTACCGCAAAACGGAGGAAACGGACCTCCTACGGTCGAAACGGGGGTCATGTTGATTGGGAGGGGTGTGGCATACCGCAAAACGGACGAAACGGACCTCCTAGGGTCGAAACAGGGGTCCTATTCATCGGGAGGGGTGTGGCGTACCGCAAAACGGGACTCCACGGGATACTGTTCATCTCCACCATCGACCTCCTCTAGCCTCCACGGGCTCTTGTTCATCTAGCCTCCACCGCGCGCTACTCCACCGGCTACTATTCAACCACCCCTCCACCGTCTACTGTTCATCCAGCCCTCCACACCACGGGGTCCTGTTCAACCACCCCTCCACGGGCACCCCTCCACCATCTACAGTTCATCCAACCCTCCACACCATGGGGTCCTATTCATCCACCCCTCCACGGGCACCCCTCCACCGTCTACTATTCATCCAGACCTCCACCACACCACGGGGTCCTGTTCATCCAACCCCCCCTGCAACGCTCACTGTTCATCCCAGAGGCAGCGTCGATCGGCTTCAGTTAGCAGCAGTAGCTAAGGAATCGCTCGATCGGGTTCAGTTAACAGTCATCGATCGATCGCTCGGGTTCAGTAACGCATAGCCTGCAGTGCAATCGCTCGGGTTCAGTTAGAGCCCCACGACTCGCTCGGGTTTAGTTAGAGCCAATGCCTCGCACACACGTGTGTACGTGTACGAGAGAAACGCGCATCGCTCGGCCCCCGACCTCCCACCGTAATTGGGAGCTCCCCAAAATTTTCCTCCCCCTCGCTTCTACCACGGTTTTTTCTGTCATGGATGGCCCAAAGAATGTCATGCAGCTGTGTCTCCGGCCCGCCCAGGACGAAAAGCCCATTTTCTGTCATGATTTCTTGTCATAGAAGTAGGAGCCCACCACATCTATGATGATACCGGGTTTTGTCACAATTATCGTCATATATGTATGACAGAATTTTTTTTCGTTTGGCCCAAAATGTCATGGATGTGTCTTTTGTTGTAGTGTGTATATATATAGGGAAAAGCAAACTTATGAAACTTCGCTCGGGCGGCTGCAATCATGTGCGCTCGTTGGTGTTGGGATCTGGTCCCTCGTCTTTCCTTATTTGCATTTTAGTGTTATTAATCATTTGACGATTATTTCCTTTTATAGAGGAAGATGACCCACGCAGTCTGGAGCGCTAGAGTGCTGCGCATGCACTAGGCTGCCAGGATGGTAGTGCAGCAGGCAGTGACCGCCAATGTTCAGCTGGAACAGCTCCAACATTAATCTAGAGAACCGTCGGCTCCAACAGTAGGGTGTGTGACATCTCCATAAAGTTCTCCAAAACAATTACCCAGCTGGCCCATGTGAACTTTTTTGGTCGTATCTGCCTGAGGTTATCGAAAGGCATCACCAAGTCTAACCTGTACAAGCTAGCTCCTTGGCAAACCATTGGACATACGGTTAAATCTTCCTTTTTTGTGACATTTTGCATTAAGTCTAGCACAGTACGTGTGTGACATTCAAATGAAGCACCTAGCAAACCAACCAATCTAGCTCTACCGAGCCATATGTAATAAAATAACTTGCTATACATATAGCAAAGTGCCGAGACTCAAAAAGCTCATTCTGTCCCGGCCCTTCCTCTCTATCGCTCATCACCACCGCTCTAGCATGGAGCCCAGTCGACCATGCGCCTGCCCTGGCCTCCCTAACAGAGTAGATCGGGATCGTGCTCTTCTCTTCCTCCACTGCTACGCCAGCCTCCACAACCTCCTTCTCTGCATTCATATCCTCCTCACATGACCCGTATAACAGCAACAGCGTCCCACCGCCCCCAGCCATCACACATTACTCCCCCGTTCCATTAGACCATGACCCGTCGACGGTGCCACAACCACGACATCAGCACTTCTGTCGTGGCCGAGATCTGCCCGAGGAGGTGACACCATGAAATCAAGTCCAGCCGACGAAGGAGAGCTGCACGTGGAGGAGGAGGAGCTCCATGCAGTCGCGACGCCCATGGAACTAGCAGCTGAGTGCAGATGAGTGATGGAGCCATACCGTGCCATCTGATTTCCTTCCGCGCTCGTGGAGAGGTGCTCCGGTACAGGCTGACCACAGTCGTCAATGGTGCGAGGTGCTGTTGCCCACCCCCAACTCTGTCCTCCTCTCGGCGGCTGCGTTGGATGCAGTAGTGGGGCTTGTCGTCCTCGGGCACCCATACTTGAACGGCGTGGCGGCAATAGGCAAATAGAGAAGGTCGGGTTTCTATTCTACTACTCGTACGTAGTCGCCTCAAGGTGACCTGAGGCAAGCGGCTCGAACCAACCAGACCCGTCCTTCCAAAACGATTGTCTTGTTTGTTCTATTCTTGTTTCCCCCAATGGATTCTTGTGCGTCTTTTTATTCTTTATTTATTTTCCCCTTATTGAGATTGCAACATGCAGATACTACAGTACTCCACGTCTCCTCAAGGAGTACCATTTAACTTGCTAACGCTTTGGTCCAATTTTCAGCTGCACCTACGCCTCCACGTCGGAGCTCCTGCAGGAGAGGAGCTCCTGAGCACCGCCGCTTGGCCACCTATAGGTCGCCATCCCAGGCGCCGCCGGCGAGCTGCCGCTGCACCTCTCTCTTCCTCCCATCTATTCATTCTCTAGTGTTCTCGCGTCGAGTCTCGATTGAGTGGATAAAGGTGTGTGGCGAGGGGTCGCTCTCGCTCGTGCATGAAACCCGAACGAGCGAGGAAATATGACGTCGCAGAATTCTGTTCCAAGATTCGTGTGCGAAAAACTGAGGGTGGATTCAGCGTTCAGGACGAGAATTGAAAAAACGACACCTTCGGCACTTATTGATTCCGATTTATTTTGTGGTCTCCAAAATTAGTACTCATACTCTTCTTGATGAACAGTGCTAGTTTAAGCTTAAAATCATCGAACAAACAAACAAACAACGATATGAACCATTCCCGTAAAAAAACAACGATATGAAGCACGACACGTACTGGTAGTTCAACCGACCCACATGCGCGAGGCAAAGGTAGCCACAGTGAACAACACAACCCAAAAATCAGCGGTACATAGATGGGAACGCCAACTCCGGTCATGCTGCTGGTCAGAACTGTTGTTTCGGAAGGCGGGACTATTGGAGTAGTACGTCGTTCTCCTCCTCCAGCACACGGATCTTGTCACGTAGATCCACCAAAAGCTCATGCATGTATAGGATCAGCTTGGGATCAAGCCAGTTCCAGCGAGGACGGCGGCAAACCAGCATCCATTACAAAGCTCGGCTTTTCACACATGTAGTCGCCCATTGACCAAGCCCTGCGGCAGGAAAAAGATGAACTGCATGCTCACCGTCGCCCGTGAGCAAGACAGGTATCTCCGGCTTGGGTTGGCATCTGTCCACAAGGTCAGGCGGGCTGCCTTCGTGCCACAGCTGCAAAAAACAGCCTGCTACTCGTGAACCGAGACGAGGCGGAGCTACCGCTGGACATGGCTGCTAACTACAGAATTGCAGACGATAGGAGTAGGGTGAGCCCTTAGGCGTTTGGACCAATGGATGTTGAATGATTTTAATGGCTAACGTTGGTATTTTTATAGTGATGTCGAGCTGGATGTATCACAGACGATTGCATGCCGCCACACCTGTGAGCCCTAGAGATCATGATCTCCCTTAATGCCACGGCCACGTCCAATACAGCACGCAACATTATAGATCATGGACTACGAGTAGCAGGATGCTCATGGGCGCATCATAAAGACAAAATCATTCTCTCTCAATCTTTTTAATGCGAGTAGTTAACAATTCATTTACTTCACATAGGACCACGTACTTGCACCCATTAATTCTCCCATATAAAACTTTATTATTCTGATTTTGATTTAGTTTTATTTCTTTTCTTTTGAAGGATAATACCGATGCCACTTATTCATTCTTCCTTATAAAACTTCAGTATTTTGATTATTTATTCATTTTTAGTTTTTGTTCCATTTTCTTTCTTCTTTTAAAGGTAATACCGATGTTACTAATTCATTATTTCTGATAAATTTTTAATATTTTGATTTTGATATTGTTTTTAGTTCATTTCCTTCTTCTTTTAAGGGTAATATCAATGACACTAATTAATCCCTCATAGAAATCTATTGTTTTTGTGAAACTTTCACTATTATATGCTTATTCTTGCATATTATAAAGGCGTGTGTTCTGTGTAAATTATGTAGAAATTTTTGTCTTTATTTGTTTTAGTTTCCTTTATACTTGCATATTATAAACATTCACAATTTATTTGTAAATTGTGTGCAAATTTTATCATTATTGTTGTATGTTATAATTTATTTCTTTCAAAGGGTAATACCAATGATTAATTCATTCTTTATTTCAAAATGTATACATGTATGTTGTATACAATATGTGTCTAAATTATGCTAGACTGCGGAAATTGCACTATTATATGCTTATTCTTTCTGTATTATAAAAGGTGCATTTTTAGTGCAAGGTTATGTGTAGGTTTTTTTAAGGTTTTCCCGTTTCATTTTATTTCTTCTTAAAGGGCAATATCAATGTCACTAATTCAATCTTCATTATTTGGTTTTACCTTAATTTAATTTAATTTCCCTTTCTTCTTTAAAGGTAATACGTACCAATGTCACTAATTCATTCCTTCTTAAAGTTTTTACGAAAATTTTACTATTATATGCTTATTATTGCATACTATATAAATAGTGTAAGTTTTGTGTAAATTATGTGCAAGTTTGCATGATTTGTTTTCATATTTTTATTTTCTTTCTTCTTTAAGGGTTATACCAATGTGCCTATTTCATTCTTTCTTAGAAAATTTTATTTTTTGTTTTACTTTATTTTTTCTGCATTTTATTCTTGATGGTGGATCCAACACAAGTACCACATTTCGAAGCTAAAAGTGTGTTTTTCTTCATTTACAATATAATGTTTGGGCGTGACTTCTTCTTTTTTTATGTTGCAGGTAGCGGCTTAAAGGTGAAGAATGTTCTAGTGATGCATTTACCAGATCGATACCCAATTCAGGTAAAATGTTACATGCTTCTGTAAGAATATTTTGAAGATTCAGTATGGCCCATATATTTTTTCAGTATGATTCTAACATTAAGTTGTCTTGTGTGATGATTACTAGACATAAATATGTTAGAAATATGGGTTTAAATAGTCTCTTCTCTCCCTTCAAAATTATATGTATGTATGTACGTATATGCATATATGTGTATTGTACAGACTATGTCAAAAAATGTGAGAGCGCACATATAGTCACTAACGATTGCAAAAAAATATCACTAACGATTGCGTTGCGTATGACACATTGTGTTGTCGTTTGGATAATGGCTGTGGCGGGTGTTTTGCTTGTGATTAATTACATGCTAATTACCATTGTTTAATGAGATTAGCCAGTTGGCCGTGCATGCATGTGTCCCGCCTAGAGGATAGAGTATACTAGTACTACAAGACAGGGTGTGGGGGCGAGAGATTGTGCAGCTGTGTGCATGCATGCATTCACATGGAAGTGGACAAGGACCGGTTCCAGCTCCGCGCCGGCCACACGTGTGCATGTATGGACTCTCAAGATCGATCCATCCAGCATTGAGTGCGTTCTGTCCCTCGGTTCCAGCTGGGCAGGAAATCGACTGAAACAATATTCGTGGTCAGCCGACTGACCCGAATTTTATTTTCAGTTGACTGACATATAGTTTGTCCCTTACTCCACAAACTTTAAGCTTATAAACTAATCTGGTACAAACGAACACAAAATGGATTCAAAGAAGTATACTACTTAAACATACAAACTGAAACTCGGTAAATTTTTCATAAAAAAATTAAATGTCAGTCAAGCTAAACCTTACTAATTTTAATTACTATCAGATTATTCGACGATCTCCTTCCACTCATCTCTGGACAGACCCCTGATTAAGGGTACACGTCTGTGCCGTCGTCTAGGTCACCGTACATGCACCTACCGACCCCACTGTCGTTGTCGTCCGCCCTTGCCTATATTGCAGTCGTTGTTCCCGTCGTTGCCTTCTTCGGCGCCGTGGCGCTGTAGTCGGCAATGTCGACTACGAATGGGTCTTGGGTAGCATGTATGGGCGACAGGGGAGTTGATAAGTGGACAGGGGCGGTAGAGTGAGCGGCGCAAAGGGGGCGAGTTAATTTACTCCTCGGCAGCTGCTCGGAGTAATTTTTTACTTCTCTATGAGTTTTAGGAGATCGGCTAGATCCGGTTTAGAGGAGTAAACTGGTGTTTTCACTTCTCTAATGCGATTTAGGGATCGGCCAGAAATGCCCTTAAAGTCAAAGCTACTTGTCACAGCCAGGCATTACAACAACAATTTCCTCCACCCCCACCATTCTTATGTCTTGGGCGCGCTACGACATGCCAACGATTAGTGACCACACACCATAATTAACCATGTACAAACCATTTTTAGTTTAATATGGTAAAAATTGTGATGTTCTCTTTTGAATAGGTTAATCAACACAACCGCGCATGCGCGGGGGTGGGGGTGGGGGGGTTATGGTGAATAGTTACATATCCCATTTTAAATTGCCTGCCCATCTACACCAGATTTGTGCCCCATAGATGAGAAAGGATGGGAGCATGGGCGTTGGGTTAGATGAAAAATGACCACCCGCAAATTCTTACATCATGTGAAGAACCTTCATTTTACATTATCGGAACCACACCCACCGACCCGGAGGAACCCTTCTTTCTGCATTCGAGAACCTTCTCTATAGGATGAACCTTACATATCCACACAAGGGGGGTTCTCCCTTTGTAGGTTTCACACGCACCACATTTTTTGCACCACGGGGATGATAAAAAATGAGTTAAGATGAAAAATGATCACCGCAAAACACTTACATTACATCGAGAACCTCCGTTTTATATTGTCGGAACCACTCCAACCCACCACGAGGAACCTTTCTATGCACATGAGAACCTTCTCTGTAGGTGCGGTTAGCAAATCCATCCCCTCTCTGTATATATGAAGAGCCTCCATTTTATATCATCGGAACCATGCACACTACATCAGAGTGCACCTTTTTTTCTGCACGAGGAACCCTCTCCATCAGGTGGACATTGCAAACCCCACACCATTCGACACCATACGAGCTTTTACTATGCATACGCGTTCAATAAGGTCTTAAAAAGTTAGAGAAAGATGGGTCGATAGATAAATAGATATAGGATCAATACAACTTTTAATTTACACGTGAAGCTCCATTTTACGTTGTAGGAACCATGCACACCGCATGGGGGCACATTCTTACATGCAAACATGAACCTTTCACGTAGCACAGATATTGCACCTATCGGCACAATTTCCACACATCATATGAACAATAATAGTGAAGGCGGGTCCAGCATGCAACGCACAAGGTTGGTTGGTGGATAGTAGATAGATAGTCACACACACACACACACACACACACACACAGAGAAGAATGGTTCACAGAGGGGATTGTTGTCGGTGGGAGGAACCCCCTTTTTCTGCACGAGGAACCCTCTCCATCGGTTTGACATTGCATGCACACAAAAAGAGATATCAAGGACTAGAGAACATGGAAGCGATAGATAACTAGACACATCAACCACCGCAACGCTTACATTACGTGCAGAACCTCCATTTTACATTGTCGGAACCATGCACACACCACCTGATGGCACCCTTCTATCTTCACGAGAACATCATATATATGGGGATGTTGCAACCCCCCGACACCATCCTCCCCCCTGTAAGTTGGTTTAGATGAAAAATGACCACCACAAATGCTTACATTATGTGAAGAACCTCTGTTTTAGATTATCGGAACCACACCCACCCAACCCAAGGAACCCTTCATTCTACGTTTGAGAACTTCCTCTATAGGATCAACTTTACATAAAAGCACAAGGGGGTCCTCCCTTTGTGGGTTTCACGCGTGAAAGGGCATGTCTCTCTTTAATTGGTTTTGGTGTTGATGACAATGTGTTTTGTGGACTAACCGTTGTCGGTCCCTAATAACCCACAAGTATAGGGGATCAATTGTAGCCTCTTTCGATAAGTAAGAGTGTCGAACCCAATGAGGAGCTAAAGGTAGAACAAATATTCCCTCAAGTTCTATCGACCATCGATACAACTCTATGCATGCTTGACGTTCGCTTTACCGGAAACAAGTATGAAACTAGAAGTACTTTGTAGGTGTTTTTGGGTAAGCTTGCAAGAAAGTAAAGAGCACATAAATAAAAGTTAGGGGTTGTTTAGATAAAGACACAACTAAATTAGTTTTAGTAAAGAGCTTTTGTCAACAAGAAGGTTATTTGTCCCTAGGCAATCGATAACTAGACCGGTAATCATTATTGCAATTTTATTTGAGGGAGAGGCATAAGCTAACATACTTTCTCTACTTGGATCATCCGCACTTATGATTGGAACTCTGGCAAGCATCCGCAACTACTAAAGATTCATTAAGGTAAAACCCAACCATAGCATTAAAGTATCAAGTCCCCTTTATCCCATACGCAAACAACCTACTTACTCGGGTCTGTGCTTCTGTCACTCACGCCACCCACCATAAGCAAATCATAAGCATATTGCAAACCCTACAATGGGAATCCCTCACACTTGCGCGACACAGAGAGCACCATAGGACAGCACCAATAATAAAACATACAACTCAAACCAATCACGATCATCAAATAGCCATTAGGACAAAACAGATATACTCAAACATCATAGGATAGCCATACATCATTGGGAAATAATATATAGCATCGAGCATCATGTTTAAGTAGAGATTACAGCGGGTAAGAGAGAGGTCAAACCGCTGCATAGAGGGGGAAGAGTTGGTGATGATGGCGGTGATGTTGTTGGTGAAGATGGCGGTGGTGATGATGGCCCCCGGTGGCACTCCGGCGCCACCGTAAGCAAGGGGGAGAGGGCCCCCCTTCTTCTTCTTCTTCCTTGACCTCCTCCCTAGATGGGAGAAGGGTTTCCCCTCTGGTCCTTGGCTCCCATGGCGTGGGAGGGGCGAGAGCCCCTCCGAGAATGGATCTATCTCTCTATCTCTCTCTGGTTCTGCGTTCTCTCCTTGCTCTGTTTCACCGTTTCGTATATATATGGAGATCCGTAACTCCGATTGGCCTGAAACCTTCGCCGTGATTTTTTCCGAATATTAGCTTTCTTGCGGCAAAAGAAGAGTGTCAACCACCTTACGGTGGGCTCACGAGGGTAGGGGCGCGCCCCCCTGCCTCGTGACCACCTCGGGCACTGGTTCGCGTTGATTTTCCTTCCAAATTTTCCATATTTTCCGAAAATAAGCTCCGTCCATTTTTATCCCGTTTGGACTCCGTTTGATATGGATATTCTGCGAAACCAAAAACATGCAATAGACAGGAACTGGCACTGGGCACTGCATCAATATGTTAGTCCCAAAAATAATATAAAAAGTTGCCAAAAAGTATATGAAAGTTGAATAATATTGGCATGGAACAATCAAAAATTATAGATACGACGGAGACGTATCAGCATCCCCAAGCTTAATTCCTGCTCGTCCTCGAGTAGGTAAATGATAAAAAAAGATAATTTTTGATGTGGAATGCTACCTAGCATAATCTTGATCATTTGTCTAATCATGGCATGAATATTAAGATACGAGTGATTCAAAGCAATAATTTATCCTTTGACATAAAGACAATAATATTTCAAGCATACCAACCAAGCAATTATGTCTTATTGAAATAACATAGCCAAAGAAAGCTCATCCCTACAAAATCATATAGTCTGGCTATGCTCCATCTTCACCACACAAAGCATTCACATCATGCACAACCCCGATGACAAGCCAAGCAATTGTTTCATACTTTTGACGTTCTCAAATCTTTTCAACTTTCACGCACTACATGAGCGTGAGCCATGGACATAGCACTATAGGTGGAATAGAATATGATGGTGGGGGTTATGTGGAGAGACAAAAAAAGAGAAAGTCTCACATCGACGCGGCTAATCGACGGGCTATGGAGATGCCCATCAATTGATGTCAATGTGAGGAGTAGGGATTGCCATGCAACAGATGCACTAGAGCTATAAGTGTATGAAAGCTCAAACTGAAACTAAGCGGGTGTGCATCCAACTTGCTTGCTCATGAAGACCTAGGGCATTTGAGGAAGCCCATCGTTGGAATATACAAGCCAAGTTCTGTAATGAAAATTCCCACTAGTATATGAAAGTGATAACTCAAGAGACTCTCTATATGAAGAACATGGTGCTATTTTGAAGAACATGGTAAAAGAATAGTAACATTGCCCCTTTTTCTTTTTTTCTTTTTTTGCGGGCTTCTTTGGCCCCCCCTTTTTTTTATTTAGGCTTCTTTAGCCTCTTTTTTTGGCAATGCTCTAATAATGATGATCATCACACTTTTATTTACTTACAACTCAATATTACAACTCGATACTAGAACAAAGATATGACTCTATATGAATGCCTCCGGCGGTGTACCGGGATGTGCAATGATCTAGCGTAGTAATGACATCAAAAAACAGACAAGCCATGAAAACATCATGCTAGCTATCTTACGATCATGCAAAGCAATATGACAATGAATGCTCAAGTCATGTATATGATGATGATGGAAGTTGCATGGCAATATATCTCGGAATGGCTATGGAAATGCCATGATAGGTAGATATGGTGGCTGTTTTGAGGAAGGTATATGGTGGGTTTATGGTACCGGCGAAAGTTGCACAGTACTAGAGAGGCTAGCAATGGTGGAAGGGTGAGAGTGTGTATAATCCATGGACTCAACATTAGTCATAAAGAACTCACATACTTATTGCAAAAATCTATAATCATCGAAACAAAGTACTATGCGCATGCTCCTATGGGGATAGATTGGTAGGAAAAGACCATCGCTCGTCCCCGACCGCCACCCATAAGGAAGACAATCAATAAACACCTCATGCTCCGACTTCGCTACATAACGGTTCACCATACGTGCATGCTATGGGACTTGCAAACCTCAACACAAGTATTTCTCAATTTCACAATTACTCGACTAGAATGACTCTAATATCACCGCCTTTATATCGCAAAACTATTGCAAGGAATCAAACATATCATATTCAGCGATCTAAAAGTTTATGTAGGATTTTATGACTAACCATGTGAATGACCAATTCCTGTCATCTCTCTAAATAGATATAAGTGAAGCAAGAGAGTTCAATTCTTTCTACAAAAGATATGCCCACGCTCTAACAAATATAAGTGAAGCAAAAGAGCATTCTACAAATGGCGGTTGTCTAAGTGAAGAGAAACAAGCAATCCAAACTTCAAATGATATAAGTGAAGCACATGAAGCATTCTATAAAGCCATACTCAAAAGATATAAGTGAAGTGTAAAAAGCATTCTATAAATCAACCAAGCACCATCTCATACCAGCATGGTGCATAAAAAAAATAAAAACCTAAATGCAAAAGACGCTCCAAGACTTGCACATATCGCATGAACGAAACGAATCCGAAAACATACCGATACTTGTTGAAGAAAGAGGGGATGCCTCCCCAGCATCCCCAAGCTTAGACGCTTGAGTCTCCTTGAATATTTACTTGGGGTGCCTCGGGCATCCCCAAGCTTGAGCTCTTGCCTCTCTTCCTTCTTCTCACATCGAAACCTTCTCGATCATCGAACACTTCATCCACACAAAACTTCAACAGAAAACTCGGTAAGATCCGTTAGTAAAGAAAATCACTACTATAGGTACTGTTGCAAACCAATTCATATTTTGTTTTTGCATTGTGTCTACTTTAATATAACTTTTCCATGGCTTAATCCACTGATATAAATTGATAGTTTCATCAAAACAAGCAAACTATGCATCAAAAATAGAATCTGTCTAAAACAGAACAGTCTGTAGCAATCTGAACATTCACCATACTTATGGTACTTGAAAAATTCGGCCAAAATTAGGAAAAATAAAAAATTTGTACAGCAAGACAGTGCAGAAAGAATCAGAACCATTTGACATTCCAGTAAAAAAATTAAAATTCACGCACTACAGCCAAAGTTTCTGTCCTGCACCGCACAAACCAACAAGCATCGTAAACATCCTAAAGGCAAACCTTGGCACATTATTTTTATAATACAATGGAATTGTACAAGGGGATAATTATTTTTGTTGAAAAGTTTCTGTAATCAAGATTCACAAAGTTGCCATGAGCATGAACAAAGTTCAAGGAGCTCTCCCACTTCAACAATGCTTGTCTTTCTCACTTTCGCTTTTCTTTTTGAAAAAGTTTTGGGTTCCCCTATTTATTTTTGTTGTTTTTAAACTATATGAAAGCACTCAACAGAAATAAGTGACTCTCTAAAACTTCCGGGTTGTCTCCCTGGCAGCGCTTTCTTTAAAGCCATTAAGCTAGGCATATAGTGCTCAAGTAGTGAATCCACCCGGATCCCAAGGTATATCAAAGCCAATTTTAATTAGCAATGATTTGTAATTTAGTAATGAGCACAAAGCAACATATATCAAGCAATGACGAAGTCTAACTCTCTTCCTATGCATCGGCTTGTCATAAAAGAACGATTCATGCACACAAAGTAAAGGCCAATGCATAGTATAAACAGTTTCTTGCAATTTTATCGTGTTGGAAATATAGAGAGGTGGAGATATAGTTCCTCTCTCATAATAATTGCAAGTAGGAGCAGCAAGCACATGCATATTATGTCTATCATCTTGTGCAACGGTAAAAGGCAACCCATCAATATAATCCTTAATAAAAGCAAACTTCTCCGACATAGTGTAATTGGGAGAATTCAAAAAGATAGGACTATCATGCGTGGGTGCAATAGAAACAATTTCATGTTTAACATAAGGAACTATAGCAAGTTCATCTCCATAAGCATAATTCATATTGGCATCTTGGCCACAAGCATAGCAAGCATCATCAAAAAGGGATATTTCAAGAGAATCAACGGGATCATAACAGTCATCATAGCAATCATCCTTCGGTGAGCATGAAGGGAAATTAAACAATGTATGAGTTGGAGGGTTACTCTCATTAGAAGGTGGGCACGGGTAGCTAATCCGCTCTTCCTCCTTTTGTTCTTCGCTCTCCTCATCATCTTTTTCATCCAATGAGCTCACAGTTTCATCAATTTCTTCTTCCATAGACTCCTGCAAAATATTAGTCTTTTCTTGGACAGCGGAGTAGTCCTCAATATATGGTTCAACATAGGGATTAGAAGCATAATTATCATAGAAATATTTAAGTATGGCAAAATTTTCAGATTTGTGAAAAGTAGCATCATACTTTTCAAAAGAAGCAATTTCATAAGCACCCTTAAAAGCAACAAATTCTTCAATTTGTTGAACATCATAGTAACTATAAACACCTTTAGCATACGAAGATACGATTCCATTATCACTAAACTCACATTGGTAGGGAAGGTGTTTCTTAGGGTTTTCAGAACAACAAGTAAAATCATATATTTGACATAAATTCCAAGCATAGCATTGCAAACAATGAATTTGACCCAATAGAATTTTCCCTTTTTCGGATATTCGGTGTCGCACATAACAAGCATGCTCATCTAAAGATTTGCCCTCAACTAAGCTAGTTGGGGTTTCAGCACGAGCACATAGGGATCGAAGATGATCCAAGTAATAAGCTTCAGCAGTGTGATAGATTTTGAGTGGTTCTTCAACCATTGGTACAGTGGGTACAACTATTTTTTTGTATTTTGCGTTTCCTACCCATAACTAAAGATAGAAAACAACTAAGAACAGCAAATAAAAATTACATAGTGATAAAGCAAACAAGTACACACGAGAATATTCACCCCACGCTATTGCTCCCCGGCAACGGCGCCAGAAAAAGGTCTTGATAACCCACAAGTATAGGGGATCAATTGTAGCCTCTTTTGATAAGTAAGAGTGTCGAACCCAACGAGGAGCTAAAGGTAGAACAAATATTCCCTCAAGTTCTGTCGACCACCGATACAACTCTACGCACGCTTGACGTTTGCTTTACCGGAAACAAGTATGAAACTAGAAGTACTTTGTACGTGTTTTTGGGTAAGCTTGCAAGAAACTAAAGAGCACGTAAATAAAAGCTAGGGGCTGTTTAGATAAAGACACAACTAAATTAGTTTTAGTAAAGAGCTTTTGTCAACAAGAAGGTTATTTGTCCCTAGGAAATCGATAACTAGACCGGTAATCATTATTGCAATTTTATTTGAGGGAGAGGCATAAGCTAACATACTTTCTCTACTTGGATCATATGCACTTATGATTGGAACTCTAGCAAGCATCCGCAACTACTAAAGATTCATTAAGGTAAAACCGAACCATAGCATTAAAGTATCAAGTCCCCTTTATCCCATACGCAAACAACCTACTTACTCGGGTCTGTGCTTCTGTCACTCACGCCACCCACCATAAGCAAATCATAAGCATATTGCAAACCCTACAGCGAGAATCCCTCATGCTTGCGCGACACGGAGAGCACCATAGGACAGAACCAATAATAAAACATACAACTCAAACCAATCATGATCATCAAATAGCCATTAGGACAAAACAGATCTACTCAAACATCATAGGATAGCCATACATCATTGGGAAATAATATATAGCGTTGAGCACCATGTTTAAGTAGAGATTATAACGGGTAAGAGAGAGGTTACACCGCTGCATAGATGGGGAAGAGTTGGTGATGATGGCGGTGAAGTTGTTGGTGAAGATGGCGGTGATGATGATGGCCCCCGGTGGCACTCTGGCGCCACCGGAAGCATGGGGGAGAGGCCCCCCTTCTTCTTCTTCTTCCTTGACCTCCTCCCTAGATGGGAGAAGGGTTTCCCCTCTGGTCCTTGGCTCCCATGGCGTGGGAGGGGCGAGAGCCCCTCCGAGATTGGATCTATCTCTCTGTCTCTCTCTGGTTCTGCGTTCTCTCCTGGCTCTATTTCACCATTTCGTATATATATGGAGATCCGTAACTCCGATTGGCCTTAAACCTTTGGCGTGATTTTTTCCCGAATATTAGCTTTCTTGCGGCAAAAGAAGAGCGTCAACCGCCTTACGGTGGGCTCACGAGGGTAGGGGCGCGCCCACGGGGGCAGGCGCGCCCCCCTGCCTCGTGACCACCTCGGGCACTGGTTCACATTGATTTTCCTTCCAAATTTTCCATATTTTCTAAAAATAAGCTCCGTCCGTTTTTATCCCGTTTGGACTCTGTTTGATACGGATATTCTGCGAAACCAAAAACATGCAACAGACAGCAACTGGCACTGTGCACTGGATCAATATGTTAGTCCCAAAAATAATATAAAAAGTGGCCAAAAAGTATATGAAAGTTGAATAATATTGGCATGGAACAATCAAAAATTATAGATACGACGGAGACGTATCAGTCTCCACCCTCGCCGACCGTTCTTGTCGCCGCCTCGACCCATGCAACAGCTGCACCTGTGGTTGCGGCCCTTAGCGGCAATGTTTGCAGCCCGTGGTCACCTTGGTCACCGCCGTCAGGTGCACCCAACCGCCATGGTTGTAGGACGTGGTCACAGCCATGGGAGCACCCGGCCGCCGGCGACAGAGCTCGTGCTGGCTCCAGGATATTGTTGTGAAAGCAACTTCAACGCCCCGACACATAGTATTCGCGTGTCCGTTTGTGTCCACGGAGGCAAAAGAGTTGCCTAACGAACATACTCATTTCTATTTTTTTGTATATTTTGTGTCTGTCCGGACCCATTTTCACCTTAAATTTGCGTTGAAGACGGACACAAACCAGACGTCCAGAGCCCTCCCTGCTGCGGCGGCCTCCAATGAGGCGGCGACGGGGGCGCTGGGGCTGCAGGAGATGGCACGGCGACACTCCCTCAACACCAGGCGCAACGGCCTCCAATGCGGAGGTGGCCGGGGTACTGAGCCAGCAGGAGACGAGGCAACCACCGGGTCTGAGGGATCCGACATGTCGCGCGTTTACTATGGCCTATCTATCTTCTATTTTCAAAAAGTTACAAGTCCGCTCGAAATAGGTCCTTCACGTTGGGTATCGGCCGCGTCCATCTGTCCGCCGGTGTCCATCTATCCGTTTGCCGACTCAGACAGACAAAAAACAGAAAAAATTCTTGTCCGTTTGTGTAGGCGTGTTGGAGTTGCCCTCACGGAGGAGGTGCTGTCATAGATCAGAGGGATGTTTGGCATCGATAAAGGGAGCACAACAATAGAACATACTTCCAATGGTTGAAGCTGTGAAGATGATGTATGGGCCTCAGATGACAGTTCAGGAAAAGAACAAGTTCAAAGTGGCGCTGGTGATTTGCGCATGGACGTACCTTCTTTGTGAGAGGGTACCCCGCATCCTTATAGAGCCATTAACTATTCCATAGTCATCATTGCTGCATGTGTGTGAGAGGCGGTATAAACAAGCGAATTGTCCTATCTGAATCACATGCACTGAGTCTGATTGAACGCAACGCTTGCATGTACTCCGAGTCGATCGATCGTCCTGAAAAGCGACGGACAACATGCTTACTGAATTTTGCAAGCCATGATGCTTATATTTCTCTGCCATGGCCGGTGCGAAAAAATACCACCTGTCCTCACCAGTGTCATCGTCGATTTGGGCAGGCACAATAGGGGGACCGAGATCAGGTGACTTGCCTCTCACAAGTCATGCTGTAAGTGGCACCCCTATATCAGCCACCCAAATGATATCCAACGGACATGATTGAGCAAACGAAATTTATCTCCTGGACTTAAGAGTTGGTTACGCAGTGGTGGCTGGTTCTCACTTGCAATCGGCTGCACTGCAAACGGGTCTTCACCCCGGCAATGCTCACGGTTGAACTTCGGCTTCCATTGCTCGCGTTCCCATCTCCCAAACCATGCATGTTTTCTCGCTCAAACGATACCACAGCCCGGTTTCAGGTCAAGCGGATGGTCGTTTTTGCGTCGTAAAGTTTCCGTCCGGTTTCAGGTCACTTGTATTTTGTCTGTATGTCACTGGTCTACAAAACACTGCTCCCGTATTCCCCTGTCTCGCTCGATCTCGCTTGGCGGTCAGGTCAACGAAAGCACCACAGTGGCTAGACCGGAGCACGGAGAGGCCATCCCTGTTCGCCGGAGACACCTCCGTCAACCGCCAGCGTCGTCACCTCCCACCGCATACCCTCCACCACTGCGGCCTGCCACTAACGACCAGCGTCCGCCTCTACCCAGATGATTGCCCGCGTGCCCCGAGCTCTGGGCTGACGCCGCTGCCGCGTCCGTGCTGCCACCGAAGCGCCTCCATGTGTCGCCACCAAAGCGCCTTCCTGGGCCACCGCAGCGGCGTTGCTCTGTCACTGGGGGAGGGCCAAGTACCACGGGCCTAGTGGGGGCGTCTAGCTGCCTCGCTGGTCCCCGGTGATAGAGCTGGCGAAAGGCTGAAGCTTCCGCCGACCTGTGAGTTCAGGCGAGGGGGACCACTGAGCCATGGTCGGTGGTGGTCGTCGACGGTCTCGCTTCATGGAAGCATCCAGACTCATGGTCAACTGTGTGTCCCAACCGTGCACTCTCTCCGTAGAATACTTGTGGTGGCCGTCGGCCCCTGGCCTTTCTTCTTGGCATTCATAGAGTCTGTCGATACCAAGTGAGGAATCCGACCAACCAAGCATGTCATACAGTGGTAATCATATACGGTTGTATTTTACTGATTTTTAGTAATATATAGTGCTAATCATATGCAAAAACTATCGCTGGACGTAGTAATTGCACGCCCGAGACGGCGGCACAAACATTTACCACATAGCCTTTTTTGGATGCGTTACACAGGGCTTTTTCCTTCGCCAGATACATCTTCATCACGCGGCAGTTCAAACACTAGTCTGAACGGTGCAACACAGTCTTTATTTATCTGACAAAAAAATGGCAGGACGCGTCGCAGTTGATTTACCAGTACAGAGGGTGCGGAACCTTTCCTTCAGTTGGAAATACGAAAATGACAGTTTTTACGATGCCCGAGCCCAAAACTTTTAATAAATTGCCATCATCAGTTTATTTCAGAAGTTAGCCTGAAGTAGTTCCTGTCACCCCTGCCACTTCAGAAAGCCGAAGCAGTTTTTTGTTCTGGGTGCTCCTGCGAAGCTAGAGACTAGGTTGCCATTCCTGGGTCTGCCACTCCAGAAAGGTGCAACCTCTCTTTCCTCATCTTCCCTGGCGAAATTCAATAATTGATGAAACAAGAACATTATCCACCAAAAGGTGCGGATCTTAAAGCAAACCAACGGTTCCGATAACCACCACCCGAGCTAGTGTGGGTAGAAAATCCTCTCTCTCTCTATATATATGTATATGTATATGTATATGTATATATTTTTTGGGCACTTTTGAATATACAAGTTTCTGGAGCGTCCTCTAGTTCCTCTAGTTCTAACTCTAGTTGATCAATTAGAGCTTGACCTAGATCCTATGATCCTCATAATTAGAATCCCGTGTGGTTCTAATCTCCCCCCTCTAATTCTCCGGCGACGATAGCTCTGGACAGGAAGCGGTGCCAGATTGTTAAGACTGTATGCTTTCAACAAAGTAGAGAGGTTGTGCTTTAGGTCTTCCATTCGATGATCATTCAAGGGAGGTTCACGTGATCGGCATCAACGTTTCAAGGGACTCCAAGTATGATCTACACCATCTCGTCTACTTCCGCTGCAACTCCGGAGTCGATAATGATAATTGATTCAAACCCTATATGCATCTTCCTATTGTTCCCACGTGTTCGTAGGGCCATTTTTTTTGTTTTCTACTATGTTTCCCTACAGTGGGATCATGAGCGGTTCTATGAGTAGATGCAGGTTTCAATCTAGATCACATGTGGATGTGAGTGTTTGATGTTCTTTCTATGCTTCCCTCGAGTATTTCTTTGGTTTCGTTCATTGATGGCATGATGTAGCTTTGTACAAGGTTCTGACAATCGATCGACTCTGGTTGTTGATGATTTGCTAATAGTTCCTTGGGCTTAATCATAGTCAAGAATAATGAACCTTCGTGTACACAAGAGGGTGATGAAGATGAACGGTCTTCTAGGGGGTCATGCATATTAGACGAAGTTTAGTGTGTGGCTAGAGATTTTTAATTAAGTCTCTTCCCTCACTCACCCGGAAAGTTAATCTAGCAACAAGAATTAACGCCTTGATTGTGCACGTAGGAAGTTAGTGTTATCCGGAAACCCTAGCAACCACATAACTAAAATTTGCCAAACTGATTAGAGGACATCTAACTTAGTTTTGCAGGGTTGCATATGATGTGGTATAGCCTTCGTCATGATAAAGAGTTTATGTATGAGATGGTTATATGTTGTAATGTTAAGTGGCATGCGTGTCACGGCATGATGGCTCAAGCCACAAGATTGCCATGTTAATGTAAAGTTCATAGAGTTAGCCTATAGGTTACAAGTGATGGTGGCATATGTACACGGAGGACCCCGGCATGGAGAAAGGTGTACTAGGCACAGGATGAGGAGTGATACGTCCCAAACGTATCTACTTTTCCAAACACTTTTGCTCTTGTTTTGGACTCTAATTTGCATGATTTGAATGGAACTAACCCGGACTGACGCTGTTTTAAACAGAATTGCCTTGGTGTTGTGCAAAAATAGAAGTTCTTGGATTGAGCTGAAAATTTACGGAGATTATTTCCAAAATGTATGAAAAATATTGGCAAAGAGAACTACCGAGGGGGCCACCAAGGAGCCGCAAGATTAGGGGGCGCACGATGTGAGCTTGTGGCCCCCTCGAGCCTTCGGTTGCCCTAATTCCAACTCCATAAATTCTATTTTGAGGAGAGAGAAAATCAAAGAGAAGGAATTATCACATTTTATGACACTTAGCCACCGCCACCTCCTGTTCTTTATCAGGGGGATGATCTGGAGTCCGTTCGGGGCTCCGGAGGGTGGAATTCATCGTTGTTGTCATCATCAACCCTTCTCCATAAACAATTCCATGATGCTCACCATGAGGAGTGAGTAATTCCATCGTAGGCTTGCTAGACGGTGATGGAGTTGGATGAGATTTGTCATGTAATCGAGTCAATTTGTTAGGGCTTGATCCCTAGTATCCACTATGTTCTGAGATTGATGACGCTATGACTTCGCTATGCTTATTGCCCATCGCTAGGGCCTGAGTTCCATGAATTCAGATCTGAACCTTCTATGTTTTCATGAATATATTTGAGTTATTGATCCTATTTGCTAGTTATATGCACTTCTTATTGTCTTGACCCATAGACCCCAACACTACTGCAGGATGCTGCTAACGCGACACTACAATCAGAGACCCTTCGACGAAACAGTGTGCGATGCAATAATCACAAATGGTGGTGTAAAAACCATCAAAAAAGGTGCAAAACTTTTGCGATGGAGGATGCATCAAACACGGTTCAGATTTTAGTTGCGTGTGTGATGCAGGGCATACGGTTGATAACCCACAAGTATAGGGGATCGCAACAGCTTTCGAGGGTAAAGTATTCAACCCAAATTTATTGATTCGACACAAGGGGAGCCAAAGAATATTCTCAAGTATTAGCAGCTAAGCCACACCTGGAAACTTAGTATCTGCAGCAAAGTGTTTAGTAGCAAAGTAATATGATAATGTGGTAGCGGCAACAAAAGTAAAGACAGCAAAAGTAATGTTTTTGGTATTTTGTAGTGATTGTAACAGTAGCAACGGAAAAGTAAATAAGCGTAAACCAGTATATGGAAAACTCGTAGGCACCAGATCAGTGATATATAATTATGCCGGATGTGGTTCATCATGTAACAGTCATAACATAGGGTGACACAGAACTAGCTCCAATTCGTCAATGTAATGTAGGCATGTATTCCGTATATAGTCATACGTGCTTATGGAAAAGAACTTGCATGACATCTTTTGTCCTACCCTCCCGTGGCAGCGGGGTCCTATTGGAAACTAAGGGATATTAAGGCCTCCTTTTAATAGAGAACCGGAACAAAGCATTAGCACATAGTGAATACATGAACTCCTCAAACTATGGTCATCACCGGGAGTGGTCCCGATTATTTTCACTTCGGGGTTGCCAGATCATAACACATAGTAGGTGACCATAGACTTGCAAGATAGGATCTAGAACTCACATATATTCATGAAAACATAATAGGCTTAGATCTGAAATCATGGCACTCGGGCCCTAGTGACAGGCATTAAGCATAGCAAAATCATAGCAACATCAATCTCAGAACATAGTGGATACTAGGGATCAAACCCTAACAAAACTAACTCAATTACATGATAAATCTCATCCAACCCATCATCGTCCAGCAAGCCTACGATGGAATTACTCATGCACGGCAGTGAGCATCATGAAATTGGTGATGGACGATGGTTGATGATGACGACGGCGACGAATCCCCCTCTCCGGAGCCCCGAACGGACTCCAGATCAGCCCTCCCGAGAGGTTTTAGGGCTTGGCGGCGGCTCCGTATCGTAAAACGTGATGATTTCTTCTCTCTGACTTTTTTCTCTCTGAAAGCAAATATATAGAGTTGGAGTTGGTGTCGGAGGGTCAACAGGGGGCCCACCCTCATGAGAAGGGTGTGGGCCCCCTGGTCTTCATATTTGGCGAGGATTTTTTATTATTTTTTCTAAGACCTCCCGTGGAGTTTCAGGTCATTCCGAGAATATTTGTTTTCTGCACATAAAACAACATCATGGTAATTCTGCTGAAAACAGCGTCAGTCCGGGTTAGTTCCATTCAAATCATTCAAGTTAGAGTCCAAAACAAGGGCAAAAGTGTTTGGAAAAGTAGATACGACGGAGACGTATCAACGGTTCAGTTCAATTAACCGTTAGCGATGAGGAGGAACAAAAGAAATGGGTAGCCAGATGAAGGTCTGTGCGATGTACAACATACAGTTCACTCGGATGAACTGTTTGTGATTACGCAACACAAAAGAAATGGTCAGCCAGATCAAGGTGTGTGCGATGTACATCATACGGTTCACTCAGATGAACTGTTTGTGATTAGGCAACACAAAAGAAATGGTCAGCCATATCAAGGTGTGTGCGACATACGACATGCGGTTCACTCAGATGAACTGTTTGCATTGAGACAAGAGAATAGAAACGGTTCAATATAACAAATACCATAAGTATTGCAAGTTTCAATTCAAAGATTACAATGCCCAAATTCACACATTGCATACTTCGTCATTTTTGCAAAGGGATCAGCCGCTGAGAAGTCATGTATGGGTTTGACACAATGACTTCCAATTACTCTGTCATATGCTCTTCCAATACGAAGTTTAGCTTTTTTGGAGCCTCTTCCATTCTGCAGTACCTGCCGGCCCGGATCAACATACCATTCATCTTTCCTAGTTAAATGCGTGTTCAACCTCAGTACCCTCAACACCCTTGCTCTGGCAAGAAAGAACCTGGCGAGTGTAATCTCCGGTAAGGTCCCTCGGTAGGAGTTCAAAGTAATATTTGAGAGATGCAAATCCAGGCATTCGATGTGATTGTCGTTATAAACATTATCCACCTTCGGGCCTATTATTATCTGCAAAAGAAGAGAACGTGTTAGTGCCTACATGCAGTTTTGAACACTACTACAGTCCTATTTGGTTTGCAGGATTTGTAAAATGCACCAACGTGCCATCTTCGATATGACATGATTAACATGGGCATTTTATTAAAATCTAGAAACTTGGAGCCTTCTTCACAAGAGGTTGGATTGGATGAAAAATTCCCTAAGAAAACTAGTACAGATGAATCCAAAGGAGAAATTCTTATGGATTGTAACCATATGAATCAAGCAACCAATATGGGGTGGGGTGTATGTCCTGAAATCCTCCAAAATTCCTTCAGAAATCATAGTACATTGTCATTGTAAACTTAGGAAAAGGTGCAAAAAAATTGAACCCCCTTATGGTTAACATTTAACAGGAAAGGAACATCACCTCGATATACAGCTTCTTCAGGCACGGAAAGCATCTCAGGCAACTGACAACTTGGTCTAGGTTGGGGCCGATAGATTCTAGTGCCAAGACCTTCACTATGCCCAGAATCTAGGTGAAGCTTTGCTGGATGACATGCAAACATACATCTTCAAAACTAGAAATAATGTTGATATCAAGAATGAGAGGAATAAGGCGACTGTTGTACCTAAAAGTAGTAGTATTTGATAGACGAGTAGCCCACCACTGTCAATTTTGGCGTAGAAATGACATTGATTCTTGTTGGACCTTGTTGATCAACTACAAGTAATCTCTCAAGTGAAGGTGTGTCCTCAATGACCATATTGTGGTCTACCTTTTGTGATCTCTCATTGTAGCTCCAGCAACATACATAAATAGTCCGGAGAGTCCTGGAGGTGGTGTGCAAGGTACTCGACCAATTCATTGCCTGAAGATGAAGGAACTCGAGTGCAGTACAGCCGTGTAGCAGGCGCTCCATGTCATCCTTTGGGATGTAGACGATGACGAGCTCGAGGTGCTTCTGTCGTGGTAGAAAAAGAGTGGGCGCGTCATTAAGGGGGGATGGCAGTTCATGAACTTGGCGAGGCGCAGCATGGGCGCGAAGCGGAGCACGGACGTTGGCATCAAGCGCATATGCCCATCATTAAAACTGAGCTTCTCGAGCTGATATATGGCAGGGGATCGGAACCATTTGTCAAGCTTGGCTCGGTCCTTGCCATTGGAACGGAACTTGTTCGTGATAAGGCCTTTGATTGGGCCATGGTGACTGTTGAGGGTCTGGGAGAACGCATCCAAGCTCTGGCGATAGCCATGTGTAACGCCCCGAGACCGTTGCGCTAGGTGTCTTCCAGTTATTCCTCGTCTTTGCCATGTCATTTGCTTGCATGTTGCATTTTGCCTCATCATCCGCATTGCATCTGCATGTTTTCAAAACTTGCATCCGTCTGGGTCTCCCAGTTCTTTCCGTTGTCCGTTCTGAGCCCGGACACACTTGCATGCGCCCGCGGCACCTCCGAAATATTATTTTATAAGTGGCCGGAAAATGTTCTTGGAATGGGATGAAAGTTAGCGTGCGGTGTCGTTATGTTGTCAGTAGGCCGCCTGTCAAATTTCATCGTGTTCGGGGTCCGTTTGATGCCCCAATGGATAACTATAGCGACAATATAGTGGGTCAAACATCGGACGTTTTCGGTCTCCAAAAACCTTGCCGGGCTGCACTTATCTTCTCTCCTCTCAGTCCATGGCCCTCTACACAGCCCACAACTACCTCTCTAAACCCCCCCCTCCGATCGGAACCACCGGATTGAGATCGGACGCTCCGAAACGCTCTGAAAAGCCCCTAACCCTAGCACCTACCATATATAAACAATCCCTAGTCCATTTTTGGTCAAACCTAGCTCTTCCCCTACCCCTAGACCCCTTTTCTCCTCAGATCCGCTGCCACCAGCCGCAGCCAACCCCCTCCTCCTCGATTTTAGGCACCGCCCAACCGCACCCCGCCACTTGGCGCTGCCGCCCCCGCGCCCCGGACCAATCCAGGCGCGCCACGCCACCCCGCACCCGCTCACCACTCCCATGCCGCCACCTCGCCTCCCCAACCGGCTTCCCCCACCACAGGCCCGCCAGGCTCGGGCACAGCCCGCCTGGCCCGAACCGCCGCCACTCCCGAGCGCTCTGCCCGATCTGGATCGGGAGAGCTCCTCCCGTTCGCCCAAAACCCCGACCCCGCCGTCCGCTCCTTCTCCGCCGACTCGCCAGAGTCGCCGCCGGCGACCACCTCCGGCCAGGTCGCGCTGCCGCCAGGCCCCTCTCTCCCTTCCCTTTCCTTTCCTCCTCTCACCAGCTCTCTCCCTCCCTCTGTTGCCGCAGGGAACCACCACCGTCACCTGAAGCTTTCGTTGCCGCCATCGATCATCGATGGCCGCGCCGACCCCGGATCCGGCCACTACGGCCTCCTCCCCGTTGGATCCGAGGGATCCCATCCGTCGCATGCCGACGCGCCCCTCGCTTCGACGGAGCTCGAGGGCCGTGCTGCCCCCTGTTTGTCTGGTGACGAGGAAAGCTCGTCATCGAGCATTAACCGCGCATCCCCCCCACCTCTTCGCTCGGTCCACCTGCGTCGCCTTGAGCCAGCCTCCTCTGCTCGTGGGCCGCGCAAGCCACCGGCCTATTGGCATCTTCCAGCGCCAAGATCCAACTCCCTGGAGCCGATGTGAGCAGCCCCCTCCAGCCCCCTGTGCACTGTTGGGCTTGTCCCAGTTACGGCCCGATGTGTTTTTTTCCCTACTACGACTTGTCTAATTTCCAGGATCTGCTGTTTTATAGTTTAGTCCCTCATGTTCATGCATATATTAATCAAGCATCCGTGTATCATATGTAAAAACTTCATATATGAAAAATTCTTAGAATCTTGTCTAGTTTCATAATATCCCACTTTCATCCATGTTAAAAATGTTTAAATGTGTTGTTTGTTTAATTTGCATAAATGCCATGTCAAAATGATTTATTTCATAACTTAATAACTATAGCTCCAAATTTAATAAACTTTATATGTAAATGGGGTAGAAAACTGCCTAGTTTAACATGGTGCACTTTATTTTCCTGTTTAACAACAATAAAATGTGGTTTAGGGCAGAACAGTACCAAATTCATAATATGCATATGGGGATTTTCCGGAATTGTTGTTTGTTATTTCCGGCATCATTTAAACTTGACTAGATAGTTAGTTTACTTATGTTTCACCTCTTGCCATGTTTAATAACATTGAATATTGTTGAGTACATAAACGAGAGAGAACTAAATAAGTCATGTGGTGTTTTGTCAATATGCAACTCATTGCATATTGAGCTCCATTTAACTTGTAGTTTTGTTTGTGCACTTTGTCATGCCATGTTTCATTAAATCGGACATGCATCATACTTGGTTGTGCATCATGCCATGTTTATGTGATGGTTGTTTACTATGTTGCTTGCTTCTTTCCGGGTTGCTTCTCTCGCTAGCTTCGGTTTCGTTCCGGAGTTGTGAGGATTTGTTCGACTACGTTGGGTCGTCTACTTCTTGGTCTCGTTCTTCCTCCTTGCGGGGTTTCAGGCAAGATGACCATACCCTCGATATCACTTCTATCTTTGCTTGCTAGTTGTTCGCTCTATCGCTATGTTGCGCTACCTACCACTTGTTTATCAAGCCTCCCAAATTGCCATGATAGCCTCTAACCTTTTTCAACCATCCTAGCAAACCGTTGTTTGGCTATGTTACTGCTTTTTCTCAGCCCCTCTTATAGCGTTGCTAGTTGCAGGTGAAGTTGAAGTTTGTTCCATGTTGGAACATGAATATGTTGGAATATCACATTATCGCTTATTTAATTAATGCATATATATATACTTGGTAAAGGGTCAAAGGATCGGCCTTATGCCTGGTGTTTTGTACCACTCTTGCCGCGCTAGTTTCCGTCATACCAGTGTTATGTTCCTTGATTTTGTGTTCCTTACACGGTTGGGGTTATGGGGCCCCCTTGACAGTTCGCTTTGAATAAAACTCCTCCAGCAAGGCCAAACCTTGGTTTTACATTTGCCTAACAACCTATAACCTTCCCTTGGGTTTTCGCCAGCACGAGGGTCATCTTTATTTAACCCCCCCCCAGGCCAGTGCTTCTCTAAGTGTTGGTCCAAACTGAGTAGACTGCGGGCCACCTCGGGGAAACTTGAGGGCTGGTTTTACTCATAGGATGTCTCATCCGGTGTGCCCTGAGGACGATATATGTGCAGCTCCTATTGGGATTTGTCGGCACATTCGGGCGGTCCTGCTTGTCTTGTTTTACCATTGTCGAAATGTCTTGTAACCAAGATTCCAAGTCTGATCGGGTTGTTCCGGGAGAAGGAATATCCTTCATTGATCGTGAGAGCTTGTGATGGGCTAAGTTGGGACACCCCTGCAGGGTATAAACTTTCGAGAGCCGTGCCCGCGGTTATGTGGCAGATGGGAATTTGTTAATTTCCGGTTCTTGAGAACTTGATACTTGACTTAATTAAAATGCATCAACCGCGTGTGTAGCCGTGATGGTCTCTTTTCGGCGGAGTCCGAGAAGTGAACACGGTTTGGGTTATGTTTGAACATAAGTAGTTTCAGGATCACTTCTAGATCACTTCTAGCTTCATGACCGTTGCGTAGCTTCTCATCTTACTCTTATTTGCGTATGTTAGCCACCATATCTGCTTAGCGCTTGCTGTAGCTCCACCTCATTACCTTATCCTATCCATAAGCTTAAATAGTCTTGATCTCGCGGGTGTGAGACTGCTGAGTCCTAGTGACTCACGGATACTTCCAAATAGTTGCAGGTGCCGATGATACCAGTGCAGGTGATGCTATCGAACTCAAGTGGGAGTTCGACGAGGACCTTGGTCGTTACTATTTTTCGTTTCCTGATGATCAGTAGTGGAGCCCAGTTGGGACGATCGGGGATCTAGCATTTGGGGTTATCTTCTTTTATTTTGGTTCCGTAGTCATACCTTGATTGTACTCTGGACGATGTATGTTTAACTTGTTATTTGTGTGAAGTGGCGATTGTAAGCCAACTCTTTATCCCTTTCTTATTCAGTACATGGGATTGTGTTAAGATTACCCCTCTTGTGACAAAACCACCATGCGGTTATGCCTCTGAGTCATGCCTCGACACGTGGGAGATATAGCCGCATCGTGGGCGTTACAAGTTGGTAATCAGAGCCATCCCCGACTTAGGAGCCCCCTGCTTGATCGAATCGCTGACGTTGTGTAATGCCCCAAGACCAGAGCTTCAGATGTCTTCCAGGGTTTCTGGGTTTCGTCGTGTGATTTGTTTGGTTCTTTGCATTCATCTTTGCATCATGTTGCATTTCATCATGTCATCATGTGCATTGTGTGTTTTTCATACATATTAAGTTGTTGCATGTTCCATTCATGAATCTTGCTTCATCACCTTCTCCTTCCCTCTACTTCCTTCTTTTGGCAAGTGTCACGTTCCCTTCTCTTTTAATGTTCATCTATGCCTCAATATTCTAACACCATGCACCTAGCCTCTCTATCAAATTTCATCTCTATTGAAATTGTTTTGGTTAGGGTTTAAAATGGTTCAAGTTTGAATTTAATTCAAACTTGAATTATTTTTTACTTCCTTTAAAAATCTCCAAACCAATTTTGTTAAATAGAGCACATTTTCAGGATCACGAGTATATTTTTATATTTCTCTAGCTCCTCTCCTTTTTTCCTACTCTTTCCTTTTTGTTTCTCTATCTGAAGAAATAGAAAAGCAGCAGCAGCGGCTACCTGGGCCTCGGCCACCCAGTTGGCCCATTAGCTCAGTCGGCCTATAGGCCCATCCAGCACCGGCCCATCTAACTCCTCCAAACCCTACCCGATCTCATCCTCCCTCTGCTCTCCCCTCGCGCCGCCAGGGAGAGCTTTGGCTCGATCCCATCTCACCTCTCCCTCTCGTCCTCAACCACCGCTCGACCCTCTCCCTCTCGTTCTCCTTCGTTCCCGCACGCCACCATCTCTCTCTCGCTCCTCCCTCCTCTCGATCTTGGTTCCTCCTCCTCCTCCTCGGCGCCTGCTTCTTCTTGGACCGGCCATGGAACCGCCCGCCTGCGTCACCTGCGCTGAGCTCCAGCCGGACCTCCTGCGTCGCCGGCCTCACCTGTTGGTGCCTCGCCCCGGACCTCCTGCGTCGCCGGCCTCACCTGCTGTTGCTGACGCCCGTCTCCAGCGCCAAGTCCCGTCAACGCCTGCTCCTGCGTCGAGCAGGGGAGCCAAGAGGACGACCCCAATGCCAAGTCCCGCTCGCTGGTGCTCGTTGACTCCATAGTTCCCGCGCGAAACCCTCCTCGCCAAGTCCTTCGGCGCCCCCAAGTCCGCGTCGCCAAGTTCCTCGACCTCGCCGGAGCACAGGACCTCCTAGGCTGCCGCTTCGCCAGGGATGTCGAGCGCCACCAGTAGCAGTTCTGACAGTCCCCATCGCCGAGTCCCTCGCCGTGACCCATCAAGCCGCCGCTCTGTCAACCGCGGGAAACCTCCGCTGCACCAAGCCCATCCAGCCGCCGTTGCATGTGCCCTCGCCTCTACCGCGCCTCCTTCTTCTTCTGCTGCTGCAGTGCAGGCCACCGCAGTACCGCCCCAACCTCCATGACCAGCGCCATGAACCGCAGCTCTTTGTACCGGCTTCCGAACCTCAAGACCAAGTACATCCACCGACCTGAGCGTTCCATGGACACGTCAAGGTTGACTCCATCGCAAAGAACGGCTACATGTTTGACCCTGGATATCGGATTGCAAAACGCCAAGTACCCCTTTAGTTCGGCAAGACCGGCAAGTTCGTCTTCACTGAACGTTCACACAACCGCAATCGGGACCTTTTTCCGTTATGTTTTGGACACATCGAGTTCCTCGAAGGCACCGATGCCTAGTATGTCTCAAGACCTGGATCGACAAGCACCACGACGTCCGGAGGCATCGGATCCGTCAAGTTCCACTACCGCCGTGAACAACTACCGTCGCCGAGATCGCGAGAACCTCTACTTCCTCCTCGAAACGTGAACGACTACCGTCGACCCCAAGTGACTCGGATTCGTCAAGTCCTTCCACGAAAACGCGTACCACTACCGTTGCCAGTACCTCTACCATCGTCGTGTACCCCCTACTTCCACCACGTCCCGAGAACGTATGCTTCCTCTACTTGGCACCGAACAAGAACCGGCCCGTTTGCACACTTCGAAGGTATAACCATCGAGACGACGCCCGTGAACGAATGCATGTGTGATGTATGAGTTGCTCGTGCTTGCTCCGTGCTCGAATTGTTTGTGCACATTGCCCCTCTTTTTCCTTGTCACCATCGTCGACTCATGGGACACCCGGAATCCGGGATCACCCCACCATCTTTTGCATTCTCCCGTCATTTTCCTTTTGCACCGGCATTTCCATGAGCTACCGGAACCGTTATTGTTGCCGTGGCACCCCTTTCTTTCCACCACGGTGACAAATGCTTCATAATGCTCTTGTCAACTTTTAATAAAAATTGCATAAACTTGTTCATGTCATCCGCATCATGATAGCAACAATTAAAATGTTTAAATTGTTGTTGCAATAAATTACTAATGCATATGGGGATTTACCGGATTTGTTGTTTGTTATATCCGGCCCAATTTAAACTGTTTAAAGGGTATAGTTTTGTTATGCTTCACCTCTTGCCATGTTAACCAACATTTAATATTGTTGAGTACCTAAACGGGACAGAACTAAATAATTGATGTGGTGTTTTGTCAATATGCATCCTGATGCATATTGAGCTCCACTTAACTTGTAGTTTTGTTCGTGCTCTTGCTTTTCCATGCCATGCATATTTAAACCGGACATGCATCACACTTGGTTGTGCATCATGCCATGATTATGTGGGGGTTGTTTACTATGTTGTTTACTTCTTTCCGGTGTTGGTTCTTTGGGTGGTTCCGATAACGTCGTGTTGTGAGGATTTGTTCGACTACGTCCGTTTGTCTTCTTCATGGACTCGTCCTTCTTCCTTGCGAGATCTCAGGCAAGATGACCATACCCTCGAAATCACTTCTATCTTTGCTTGCTAGATGCTCGCTCTTTTGCTATGCCTATGCTGCGATACCTACCACTTGCTTGTCATGCCTCCCCTATATTGCCATGAGCCTCTAACCCACCTTGTCCTAGCAAACCGTTGATTGGCTATGTTCCCGCTTTGCTCAGCCCCTCTTATAGCGTTGTTAGTTGCAGGAGAAGATTGGAGTTTGTTCCTTGTTGGAACATGGATATTTTGTTGGGATATCACAATATCTCTTATTTAATTAATGCATCTATATACTTGGTAAAGGGTGGAAGGCTCGGCCTTATGCCTGGTGTTTTGTTCCACTCTTGCCGCCCTAGTTTCCGTCATGTCGGTGTTATGTTCCTGGATTTTGCGTTCCTTACACGGTTGGGTTATAATGGGAACCCCTTGACAGTTCGCCTTGAATAAAACTCCTCCAGCAATGCCCAACATTGGTTTTACCATTCGCCACCTAGCCTTTTTCTTTCCCTTGGGTTCTGTAGACTCAAGGGTCATCTTTATTTAACCCCCCCCCCCCCCGGGGCCAGTGCTCCTCCGAGTGTTGGTCCAAACTAGAGCCCTATGCAGTGCCCCCTCGGGGAAACTCGAGGTTTGGTTTTAGTTGTATGGAGCACTCATCTGAGTGTGCCCTGAGAACGAGATATGTGCAGCTCCTATCGGGATTTGTCGGCACATTCGGGCGGTGTTGCTGGACTTGTTTTACCATTGCCGAGGATGTCTTATAACCGAGATGCCGAGTCTGATCGGATTGTCTTGGGAGAAGGAATATCCTTCATTGACCGTGAGAGCTTGTGATGGGCTAAGTTGGGACACCCCTGCAGGGATTTGAACTTTCGAAAGTCGTGCCTGCGGTTATGGGAAGCTGGGAATTTGTTAATGTCCGGTTGTAGAAAACGTGAAGTTGATCTTAATTAAAATACATCAACCGTGTGTGTTACCGTGATGGTCTCTTCTCGGCGGAGTCCGGGAAGTGAACACGGTGTTGGAGTAATGCTTGACGTAGGTTGTTCTAGGATCACTTCTTGATCATAGTTTATCGACCGCGCTTTGCCTTCTCTTCTCGCTCTCTTTTGCGTATGTTAGCCACCATATATGCTAGTCTCTTGCTGCAGCTCCACCTCATACCTTTTACCCTTCCTATAAGCTTAAATAGTCTTGATCGCGAGGGTGCGAGATTGCTGAGTCCCCGTGACTCACAGGTACTTCCAAAACCAGTTTGCAGGTGTCGATGTTACCGAGCAGGTGACGCAACCAAGCTCAAGGAGGAGCTCGATGAAGATCTTGTCCTTTGTGTTATTCCGTTTCCAGTTGATCAGTAGTGGAGCCCAGTCGGGACGATCGGGGATCTGTGTAGCATTTGGGGTAGTCTTCTTTTATTTTGGTTCCGTAGTCGGACCTTGATTGTATCTGGATGTTGTAATGCTTTATTCATGTAATTGTGTGAAGTGGCGATTGTAAGCCAACTATGTATCTCTTTCCCTATATGTATTACATGGGTTGTTTGCGAAGATCACCTCACTTGCGACATTGCTTTCAATGCGGTTATGCCTCTAAGTCGTGCTTCGACACGTGGGAGATATATTCGCATCGAGGGTGTTACACGTTGTTGAGTCTAGAACAAAAAAAAATTGAGTCTTAGGATTATATATATCGGAGAGTAGGATTCTTTGTACTCCTCAGTCCCTTCGTCGCTCTGGTGAGGCTTCCTGACGTAGAAGTTTTGACTTTCCTCTCCTCAAATTTCACGAATATTTTTTTTAGGATCACGCGGGTATCTTGGAATCGTTCCAATATTCTTGTGACGAGAACATTGTTATTGGTGCCTGCCGACATTTAGGGGTTGTGGCAATGTCCCGGGGAGTTGAGCTCCAAGGTGTTGTCGTCACAATTTTATTGTTGCCGTTCTAGAATACCTGAGTTCGCCGACATCGAAAATCTCTTTTATGCAGTTGTTGGTGAGAAAATCTTGACGCCACCCAGTACTGGGATGGGAGTTCGGGAGTATTGCCATAACTTGTATAACGGATGCTTTTCGAAGGTTGAGGTACATGATTTCCGGAGTTTTCTTGGTTATGTGTTGACGGATGGATACAGTTGGAGCGTATGGATTGTTAGTTGTGTGATATATATTGTGCCTCCCTATATCCCCAACACCAGATTGCATAACCAGAAAGTTTCGAGAGTTTATAAGTGGGAATTCAAGTAGCTCCTAGGATATCTTCCCGACAGATGCATGATATGAGATTGGGGTTCGACGTCTAGTGGTCCGCCTATCCACAGTTTGTTTTACAGTGGTCTCGTTGTGTCTTAAAGAGTCCTTGGCTATGCTGACTTGGGGACACTTCATATGTCATGTGCAGTACCTTGTACATGATGGTGATGTACGATCGAGCCCGTGTGGACCCCACCACGAAAATTTCGGATGAAATCTCTATCATATGTTTGTTTCTGGCTTATTTTGCAAGTCAATCCTTTTTTTGTTTTGGTTTGTGATATTCGAGTTTCTTCGAAGTCAAGTGTTGATTCCATACCTTTCCTAAGCGGTGTTCTCATATTTCTATGTGGATACTAATCCTTCTTGATCGTCGAGATTGTCTTGTCAATCCTTTTCAACCGACGTGCTTCCCTTCAAGTGGATCTGATCATTTTCAACATCCACAAAATCAACTCTAAGTTTTCTCAACGGTATCCTTTCCATCTTCCCAAGTTGCCTTTGTTTTCCCGCCCTCCCACCCTTTTCTTCAAGGATTCAGATTTCTTAAGCAAGTATCCTTTTATTGATCGGAAGCCTCTCCATTCTTTTCTGTCAATGTTCTTATCCGATGATTCTCAGGAAGATACTAACGGAGCTTCAAGTTTATTATTCTTCGTTTTTTTCTTCTCCGGTGGATTCAAGTCAAGCTTTGTTGATCATATCCTTTCCTCGGTTCAAATGCTTTCTCATGCTGGTGCACCTCTTAATCATTCACTTGCCGCTATTCATTTGTTCTAGAGTTCTGAAGATATCTCATAAGGCTCGTCTTTTCATTCAAGATCCGTTCAACCTATTTCGAGGTTGTTATTCAAGCCATTTAATTCAACCGGCGCAATCTTCCTTTTAAATCGTTTAACGGTGGTTCTCTTGAGTGGGCCATAACCCATAGGTCTTTCCTAGGATTTTATTCGACTCTTCTAATTTTCCCGGAGCTTCTCAAATTCTTTCAAAGTTGACGTAAGAATGAATTATCATCAGTCATATGTATTTCTCCAAGATCTTTCAAATTCTTTTCATTGTTGGTTCAACCTTTATATTCTTCATTATTCCGGAGTGTCTCAACAATTCATGGTGGTGTTTCTTGTTGTCATTCTCGGATTTTGAAGACCGAAGAGAGTTCATCTTAAATCCTTACCCGTTCTTCTAAAGATTCGTGGTTCAAGCTCGATGCCATCCTCTCATAATTGTTTTCGATTGTGAGAATTCTTTTCACCCTTCCGGGGTAAATTCAAGAGTTTTTTCAGTTTGATTCTCCGGAACCCATCATCTCAGATTTATTCATTCTCAGCTTTCAGCTCACGTTCTCGAATTCTTCCGGTGCATCGTTCAAGTATTCTCTAATTAGCTCGTGATCTCTTTGTTCACTTGTATCTAAATTCTCTCAAGTATCTTCATTCAATTTTTCCAATTCTTCCCAGTGAATTGTGCCTTTGCTACTTTCATTTTCAATTCTTACGGCGGTTTGCTCAAGATTCCTCTTTCTTTGTTACCGTATCTATTTATTCGTTGTTTCAGTCCTACCAGTGGATCGTTGAAGAACTTCTCAAGTTTACGCTATATCTCTCTTAATACTTTCTACGAGAATAAGTAGTATGCCAAATCTGTTCCTTGTCACCAATCTAAATTGGTGAAGGATGCGCATAACATAATTATTATTCTTGCTTCATCCAAGTGATTGATTCATTCTTCCGGAGTTTGTTCACGAGGAGAAAATTCTCGGTTCAAGTGATTCATAATTTTCCCGGAGTAACAAGCTCTCTCAATTATATCGTCATGAAGCTCCATCTGAATCATTGCAAGGCTTCACCTTGTGTTTTCAACTTCTCTTCCTTATATCATCCTTTTATTACCGGAGTTCTTCATGGAGGCTACATGGTGGTCCGTCAAGGATTCTTTTCATTCTTCAATTGTTCTTCAAGGTTTCTCTCAAACTGATGATCTGCCAAGCTATACTCAAAATTAAGCAGGGTGCACAACACATGTTTTGTTATGAGGAGTTCAAGTATTCTTCATCTTGCATTCCGTAATGCAATCCGTTCTACTTTATCTTTCGAGGTGGTCTTATGTCATTCTTGACAATTTCCCTTCATGTTTCGTGTTTCACATGTTGTCAAGAATGAGGTATTTTAAATCCACTAATCTCTTCGTTTGAGCTATCTTGTAATCTGATTATGTTTTTGCCATGTTCACATGCTTGCAATTGTATTTTCTGATCCCTTTTGGCTCAAGGTCACTAAGGGACTTTTGTTAAGTGCTTTGAGTAGCTTCATGTCATGCCTTGCTTTGCCATGTTAAGTTCCTATAGCATATAGTTTTCATGCTCCAAAGTGTGCTACCTGATGTTAAATTCCAGACTTGTGTTAATTTCACTAAGTCTGAAACCTGTTATCATTTGCACTTTTGCCATGCTTGTTTGAACCTGTTAATGGATGAATTGGCCGTATCTCAGTGTTCATCTTTTGTCAAGCATCATGAGTGGATCCCTGCCATGTATTTTGTTGTCATGTTTGAGTGCTGTAGCATATTTATCCTGGATGCTTTTAGATGGCTACTTGCTGATTATCGCAGACCGGTGCCATATTTGTTTTGCTTGCCATTTCCAAACCGTGCATCCGATTCCGGTGATCTTTATATCGATTTCAACCGAAATCACCTCACCTTTCCAGTGGCACTCTTGGATTTCCAGGTTGAGTCCAGGTTCAATCATTCCTTGTCAAATCTTGCATATGCATCACATATCGCATCCCGCATAGCATACCATGTTTGCATCATGTTGTTCGAGCATTGCACGTGGTTGATTGTGTTCCTTTTGCTTGTTTGTCTTGTTTGGGTAGAGCTGGGAGACGAGTTCGCTAATGAGGAGCCCGTTGAGTTTGCTTACGAGGATCAAGTCAACTCTGACAACTTTGCAGGCAAGATGATCATACCCTCGAAATCACTTCTATCTTTGCTTGCTAGACGCTTGCTCTTTTGCTATGCCTATGCTACGATGCCTACCACTTGCTTATCATGCCTCCCAAATTGCCATGTCAAACCTCTAACCCACCATGTCCTAGCAAACCATTGATTGGCTATGTTACCGCTTTGCTTAGCCCCTCTTATTGCGTTGCTAGTTGCAGGTGAAGATTGGAGATCGTTCATTGTTGGAACTTTGTTTATTATTGGGATATCACCATATTATCTTGTTTATCTTAATGCACCTATATACTTGGTAAAGGGTGGAAGGCTCGGCCTTTTGCCTAGTGTTTTGTTCCACTCTTGCCGCCCTAGTTTCCGTCATATCGGTGTTATGTTCCCGGATTTTGCGTTCCTTACGCGGTTGGGTTATAATGGGAACCCCTTGACAGTTCGCCTTGAATAAAACTCCTCCAGCAATGGCCAACCTTGGTTTTACCATTTGCCACCTAGCCTCTTTTTCCCTTGGCTTTCCGGAGCCCGAGGGTCATCTTATTTAAACCCCCCCGGGCCAGTGCTCCTCTGAGTGTTGGTCCAAACTAGAGCCCCTTGCAGCGCCACCTCGGGGAAACTCGAGGGCTGGTTTTAGTTGTACGGATTGCTTATCCGAGTGTGCCCTGAGAACGAGATATGTGCAGCTCCTATCGGGATTTGTCGGCACATTCGGGCGGTGTTGCTGGACTTGTTTTACCATTGTCGAGGATGTCTTGTAGAACTGGGATACCGAGTCTGATCGGAATGTCTCGGGAGAAGGAATATCCTTCGTTGACCGTGAGAGCTTGTGATGGGCTAAGTTGGGACTCCCCTGCAGGGATTTGAACTTTCGAAAGCCATGCCCGCGGTTATGGGCAGATGGGAATTTGTTAATGTCCGGTTGTAGATAACATGAAACTTAACTTAATTAAATGAATCAACCGCGTGTGTAACCGTGATGGTCTCTTCTCGGCGAAGTCCGGGAAGTGAACACGGTGTTGGAGTAATGTTTGACGTAGGTTGTTCTAGGATCACTTCTTGATCATAGTTCTTCGTTCGTGCTTTGCCTTCTCTTCTCGCTCTCTTTTGCGAATAGGTTTGCCACCATATATGCTAGTCGCTTGCTGCAGCTCCACATATTACCTTGCCTTACCTATAAGCTTAAATAGTCTTGATCGCGAGGGTGCGAGATTGCCGAGTCCCCGTGACTCACAGATTACTTCCAAACCAGATGCAGGGACCGACAATACCGTTCCAGACGATGCGCTTGAGCTCAAGTGGGAGTTCGACGAAGACTCTCGCCGTTACTATGTGTCTTTCCCAGATGATCAGTAGTGGTGCCCAGTTGGGGCGATCGGGGACCGTGTCGCATGTTGGGGTTGATCTTTTATTTTGGTACCATAGTCGGACCATGAGTGTATTGGATGATTGTATTGTTATTATGTATTTGTGTGACGTGGCGAGTGTAAGCCAACTATGTATCCTTTCCCCTTTTATATATTACATGGGTTGTTGTGAAGATTACCTTACTTGCGACATTGCTTTCAATGCGGTTATGCCTCTAAGTCGCGCTTTGACACGTAGGAGATATAGCCGCATCGAGGGCGTTACAAGTTGGTAATCAGAGCCTTCCCCGACCATAGGAGCCCCCCTGCTTGATCGAATAGATGGCGTTGTTGAGTCTAGAAAAATGTTTTGAGTCATTTAGGATTATATATATCGGAGAGTTAGGAATTCTTTTTACTCCCCAGTCCCTTCATCGCTCTGGTAAGGCATCCTGACGTAGAGTTTTGACTCTTCTCTTCTCAAATTTCACTAAATTTTTTTTAGGATCACGCGGGTATCTTGGAATCGTTCCGATCGATTTGTGACGAGAACATTGTTCTTGGTGCCTCCTGTCATTTAGGGGTTGTGGCAGTGTCCCGGGGAGTTGAGCTCCGAGGTGTTGTCGTCACAATTTTATCGTTGCAGTTCTGGAATACCTGAGTTTAGTTTCGCCGACATCGAAAATCTCTTTTATGCAGTTGTTGGTGAGATAACCTCGACGGGCGGGAGTTCGGGAGTATTGCCATAACTTGTATAACGGATGCTTTTCGAAGGTTGAGGTAGACGATTTCCGAAGTTTTTCTCGGTTATGTGTTGAAGGATGGAAACAGCTGGATGTAGGATTTGCTAGATTTGGGTGAGATATTATGCTTCCCCTGTATCCCCAACACCTGATTGCATAACCGGAAAGGTTCGGGAGTTTCATAGGTGGGAATTCTTGTAGCTCTAGTTCTTCTTCCACGGATATTTGGTTTGGGATTGGGTAATCCTCACCAAGTATTCGTTCTTGGTCCGTACCTTGTTGTTTTTCTTCTACCTCAATTCTAAGTGGCTTCTCAATTTATGGATATGTGACCATTTCAATTGGAATGCATTCGTTCATTTTGTTCGGATGTGAAGACTTTATGTTGCAATTTCAACCCGTTTGATTCAGCTTCGATATTTGTCTGTCAATGTGCTAATGGATGTTAACCTCTTTAGGATGGCTCCTCCAACGCGCACGACTCCGAATCCTGATCCACCACCACCACCTCCACCTCCGGAGGCATGGCAAGCTGTGATGGCCGCTACCAATGCAAATACGCAGCTGATCATGCAACTTCTTCAAGAGCGCAACCAAGTGAACCAGGGCCAAGGCAACAATCAGAATCACTTTGCTACACTCAACCAGTTCCTTGCTAACCAGCCAAAGACCTTCAGCAATTGCGTTGAGGCAACAGACGCTGATGATTGGCTCGTGGACATATGCAAGCATTTCGAGTGCAGTAACGTCAGGCCTGAGGACTTTGTCAAGTTCTCTTCCTTCCAACTCAAAGACCAAGCTGCAGAATGGTTTCAGCAGTACAAAGATTCCAGAGGAGGCCATGTGATTACCTGGGATGAATTCCGTCAAGACTTCAAAGCTCATCATATTCCTCAGAGCGTGGTTGAAAGCAAGCATGAGGAATTCCGCAACCTGAAGCAAGGCTCTATGTCTGTCTACGAGTACAACAAGATGTTTCAGAAGCTCGCCCATTTTGCTAAGCAAGACGTCCCTGACGAGAAGAGCATGATATACCAGTTCAGGGGTGGTCTCAGAGAAGAAATCTAGCTAGCTCTCATTCTCTTTGAGCCCAAGAGGTATGATGAGTTTTACAACATGGCAATGAAGCAAGAGACTGCTCAACTGAAGTGCGATGCTTCCAAGAAGCGAGTCAGAGAGGCAACTCCTTCTTCCTCAACTCAAGTGGCTAAGCAGCAGAAGTATTGGCTTCCTCCTCCTCCGTTCCGTCAGCCTTATCAGCAGAAGAGCAAATGTGGCAGTGGATCTTCCCACCCACCCAACCCTGGCTTTCAAAACAAGACTTCATCTCAAGCTCCAAGATCGAGTGCTCCGTATCACCGTCCGCTTTCAGAGGTCACGTGCAACAAGTGCCAACAGAAGGGTCACTATGCCAACAAATGCTTCAATCAGAGGCGTCTCCCTCCTCCTCCTCCTATGAGATCGGCAAGTACAGCTGTGGTCAAGCATAACCCCAAGTACGCCAAGGTCAACATGGTGAATGCAGCTCAGGCAGAGGACTCGTCAGATGTCATCATGGGTAACCTTCCTGTTAACGATATTCCTGCAAGAGTTATTTTTGACACTGGTGCATCGCATTGTTTCATCTCGAGACCTTTTGCATCTAAGCATGATCTTGTTACTCAAGTGTTGCCGAAATCGTTGGCTATTGTCTCTCCGGCCCGTCAAATGACATCTCGAGTATGCGTTCCGGATGTTTCAATCACATTGGGTGACTATAAGTTCTTGTCCTCTCCAAATGTTCTTGGTGACTCGGATATTGATCTTATTCTCGGAATGGATTGGCTTTCTAAGCACAAGGCTCATCTTGATTGTGCTGCCAGGCAGATTCAATTGACTCATTCGTCTGAGGATGTAATTGTCTTTGCCGCTCGTGATGATACCATCCATCTGTTTTCTCTCAATGAGAAGGGTGAACTGGATGCCATCTCTCAAATTCCAGTCGTTTGCGAATATCAAGACGTCTTTCCAGAAGAGCTTCCAGGAATGCCTCCGCACCGGCCAGTTGAATTCGTCATCGATCTTGAGCCTGCACGGAACTTGTTTGCAAACATCCTTACAAGCTTGGACCTGAAGAGTTGAAGGAGCTGAAGAAGCAACTCAATATTCAAGAGCGAATGGGTCTCATCCGACCTAGTTCTTCTCCGTGGGGTTGTGGAGTTCTTTTTGTGAAGAAGAAGGATGGAACGGACCAACTTTGTGTTGACTACCGTCCATTGAACAAGAAGACTATAAAGAACAAGTACCCACTTCCCAACATCAACGAGCTATTTGAACAACTCAAAGGTGCTCAAGTATTCTCCAAGATTGATCTCCGTATGGGCTATCACTAGATTCGAATCCGTGAGCAAGATATTCCCAAGACGGCTTTCAGAACAAGCAATGGTTCATATGAATACACTGTCATGTCTTTTGGTCTCGTCAATGCTCCTCCGACTTTCTCTCTTATGATGAACATCATCTTCAACGCCTACACAAATGACTCCGTCTTGGTCTACCTCGATGACATTCTGGTCTTTTCGAAGAACAAGGAAGATCATGCCAAGCACTTGCGTTTGGTGCTCGATAAGCTCAGAGAACATCAGTTCTACGCCAAGTTCTCAAAGTGCGAGTTTTGGCTCGATGAGGTTCTCTATCTTGGGCATATCATCTCTGCCAAGGGCATAGCAGTGAATCCTGAGAAGGTGTCTGCAATTGTGAATTGGGAACCACCTCAGAACGTGAAGCAACTCCGCAGCTTCCTTGGTCTCGCAAGCTATTGTCGAAGGTTCGTTGAGAACTTTTTAAACATCGTGAAGCCTCTTTCAAACCTTCTCCAGAAACACGTCAAGTACGTTTGGTCTCCGGAATGTGACATCGCTTTCAACACCCTGAAAGAGAAATTAGTCACTGCTCCAGTTCTGACTCCTCCTGATGAATCCAAACCGTTCGAGGTCTTCTGCGATGCCTCTCTTCAAGGTCTTGGTGCAGTGTTGATGCAAGAGAAGAAAGTTGTGGCTTATACCTCTCGCCAGTTGAAGCCCAATGAGAAGAACTACCCCACTCATGACCTCGAGTTGGCGGCAGTTGTGCATGCTCTTTTGACTTGGAGACATCTCTTATTGGGAAGAAAAGTGGACATCTTCACTGACCACAAGAGTCTCAAGTACATCTTCACTCAGCCTAATCTCAACCTCAGGCAGACTCGTTGGGTCGAAATGATTCAAGAGTATAATCCGAGCATCGAATATACTCCAGGCAAGGCCAATGTGATTGCTGACGCATTGAGCAGGAAGGCTTACTGCAATAGTCTGATTCTCAAACCTTACCAACCCGAGCTTTGTGAAGCTTTCCGCAAACTCAATCTGCAAGTTGTTCCTCAAGGTTTCCTCGCCAACCTTCAAGTCTCTCCTACTTTGGAAGATCAGATTCGCGAGGCTCAACTTCTTGATGCTATGGTGAAGAAGGTGAAGATTGGGATTGCCAAGAGTCAACCCAAGTACAAGTGATATTGCCTTGATGACAAGGATACTCTCTTCTTCGAGGATCACATTGTTGTGCCTAAAGGTGACCTTCATAAATTCATTATGAACGAGGCTCACAATTCACTCCTCTCCATCCACCCTGGGAGTACGAAGATGTACCAGGACCTCAAGCAGGCTTATTGGTGGACTCGAATGAAGCGCGAGATTGCTCAGTTCGTGAATGAATGTGATGTCTGCAGAAGAGTGAAGGCAGAACACCAATGACCAGCTGGTCTCCTCCAACCTCTTGCCATTCCAGAATGGAAGTTTGACCACATTGAGATGGACTTCGTGACGGGATTTCCAAAGTCCAAGCGTGGCAATGATGCTATATTCGTTGTCATCGACAAACTCACTAAAGTGGCTCACTTTCTGCCTATCAAAGAGTCTATCACTGCAGCTCAATTGGCAGAGCTTTATACCTCTCGGATTGTCTCTCTGCACGGCATTCCGCAGTTGATCTCTTCAGACCGTGGCAGCATCTTTACCTCCAAGTTTTGCGATTCTTTTCAGAAGACCATGGGCGCCAACATCCGCTTCAGCACAGCTTTCCATCCTCAAACTAGCGGCCAAGTCAAGCGTGTCAAGCAAATTCTCGAAGATATGCTCAGGGCTTGCATTATATCTTTCGGTATGAAGTGGGAAGATTGTCTTCCATATGCCAAGTTCTCCTACAACAACAGTTTTCAAGCAAGTTCGGGCAAGGCCCCATTTGAAATTCTCTATGGCAGGAAGTGCCGTACTCCTCTTAACTGGCCAGAGACCGATGAACGTCAACTTCTCGGAAATGACTTGATCTCAGAGGCAGAGGAGATGCGCAAAGTCATTCGTGATAACCTCAAAGCAGCGCAATCGCGCCAGAAGAGCTACTATGATTTGGCTTTTGAGATCGGAGACCATGTTTACCTCTGCGTCTCTCCAATGAAAGGTACTCGTCGCTTCGGTATCAAAGGGAAGCTTGCCCTTAGATACGTGGGTCCTTTCAAGATCGTCAACAAGAGAGGCGATCTCGCCTATCAACTCGAGCTTCCTTCAAACTTTGCAAACGTGCACGACGTGTTCCATGTCTCTCAGCTCCGCAAGTGCTTCAAGACCCCTGACCGCACCGTCAACTTCGAAGACATTGATCTCCAAGAAGACCTTTCTTATCGTGAGCACCCAGTTGCTATTCTTGAAGAAACTGAGCGCAAGACTCGCAAAAAGTCAATCAAATTCCTCAAAGTCAAGTGGTCACATCATTCCGACCGGGAAGCCACCTGGGAACGCGAGGATCACCTCCGTTCTGAGTACCCGACGTTTTTCCAGTCCTAGATCTTGGGACGAGATCCTTTCGTAGTGGTGGAGTGTTGTAACACCCCGGATGTAATTTACCTTATATGTATCCCAACTCTTGCCGTTTCCAGCGCTAAGTTATTTTATTTTTCCTCGGGTTCAGGTTTTTGTCTTCGTGTGTTGTTGCCTTTGTCATGCATCTCATATCATGTCATCATATGCATTGCATTTGCATACGTGTTCGTCTCATGCATCCGAGCATTTTTTTCCCCGTTGTCCGTTTTGCATTCTGGCGCTCCTATCTCCTCCGGTGGCCCTTTCCACCTGTTTTCATGTGTGGGGGTTAAACATTTCCGGATTGGGCCGAGACTTGCCATGCGGCCTTGGTTTACTACCGGTAGACCCCCTGTCAAGTTTCGTGCCATTTGGACTTCGTTTGATACTCCAACAGTTAACCGAGGGACCGAAAAGGCCTCGTGTGTGTTGCAGCCCAACACCCTCCCAATTTGGCCCAAAACCCACCTAAACCCCTTCTATCGTCTAGAGCGTTCGATCATGATCGCGTGGCCGAAAATTGTGCTTAATTTGGAGCCTCCTAGCTCCTCCTACCTATAAAACTAGGCCTCTCCCGAAATTTTCAGATCTTCCACCCCCAAACCCTAGACCTTTCCCTCTCCTCGCGCGCCGGACAAAGAAGCCGCTGACGGACATGTCTGCTGGACTCCTGCCGCCGCCACGTGGCGCTGCCTGAGTCGCCCGCCCGGCGCCCACCTCACCGAAGCCCGCCAGGCCCGCGCACGGGCCAGAGGCTGCCGCCCGCGCCGCCTTCGTCCCTCCCCTCGCCGGCCGCCTCCGCCGCCCGCTAGCTCGACTCCGGCCGCCGCCTCCCTCTCCGACCGCCGCCACCGTCGCCGAACTCTGCCGCAGCGCCTACCTCGCCGCCCCACGCCCCCGTGGAGGCCGCGTGGTGCCCGAGCCACACCACCTCGTCGTTCGGCCTCAGCCTCCCACGCGCCGGCTAGCGCCGCCAAGTCCGGCCACCGTGCTGCTCCTCCCCTCCGGCGAGCTACAGTGCAACGGCGGTGAACCTCGGGATCCGTTCCGGCCAGATCCAGATCTGGATCTGAAACTTCACGGTTGACCTTTTTACCCCCGAACCCTAATCTTTTTGCAAACTTTGGCATGCTATAACTCATCCGTAGCTCCGATTTGCGCGTGTAGCATACCAAAATGTTCGTCTCAGAGAGTACATCATTTCATCTCATTGCATCATTTTCATTTGAGCTCATCTTGATGCCCGAAATGCTGTTGGAAGAGGGCTATGTGATAAACTTGGCAGATCTGTTTCATCAAATAGCTATTTGTCATTTTTGCCATGATTAATGTGTGCTTGATATGCTCCTGAGCTCTACATGAGTTTTGTTATATGTCATGCCATCTTTATAGAGGTGCTTACCATGTATTTTTGTGATATGTGTGGTGACTAGCACAAGCTTGCAAAGTAGCGTAATCGGTAATGCTGATTTCAGGGACTTAGAATTTCACTAAGTCCTTGTCCTGATTTTGTCATTATGCCATATGTTCATGTTCTTTCCTAGTGATCCGTGCCTCTTTTGAGGATGATCAGTAAGGATGATTTGTTAACTTTGTGGTGCTCTATCCGTCCATGTCATTGGTTGCATTTATGGAGCAACCTAGCTTGAGTCAATCGAGCTCTACTTTTGCTATTTCGTGAATCCTGGCAGATTGTTGACTTGTTAGCGATTTTGCCGAGGATGTTGCTATTGATCCATGCATGCTATGTTGTTATTCTTGCCATGTCTAGCTTCTATGACATGTATTATTGATGGGTGTATGCTTAGTTTGTCATGCCATGCTCTGTAGAGAGTGCATCGAGCTCGTAAACATGCCTACTCGTAACAGATTTGCATGCTCCAGTTTTTCACTAAGTCTGTAATCTGATTATGTTTTTGCCATGTTCACATGCTTGCAATTGTATTTTCTGATCCCTTTTGGCTCAAGGTCACTAAGGGACTTTTGTTAAGTGCTTTGAGTAGCTTCATGTCATGCCTTGCTTTGCCATGTTAAGTTCCTGTAGCATATAGTTTTCATGCTCCAAAGTGTGCTACCTGATGTTAAATTCCAGACTTGTGTTAATTTCACTAAGTCTGAAACCTATTATCATTTGCACTTTTGCCATGCTTGTTTGAACCTGTTAATGGATGAATTGGCCGTATCTCAGTGTTCATATTTTGTCAAGCATCATGAGTGGATCCCTGCCATGTATTTTGTTTTCATGTTTGAGTGCTGTAGCATATTTATCCTGATGCTTTTAGATGGCTACTTGCTGATTATCGCAGACCGGTGCCATATTTGTTTTGCTTGCCATTTCCAAACCGTGCATCCGATTCCGGTGATCTTTATATCGATTTCAACCGAAATCACCTCACCTTTCCAGTGGCACTCTTGGATTTCCAGGTTGAGTCCAGGTTCAATCATTCCTTGTCAAATCTTGCATATGCATCACATATCGCATCCCGCATAGCATACCATGTTTGCATCATGTTGTTCGAGCATTGCACGTGGTTGATTGTGTTCCTTTTGCTTGTTTGTCTTGTTTGGGTAGAGCTGGGAGACGAGTTCGCTAATGAGGAGCCCGTTGAGTTTGCTTACGAGGATCAAGTCAACTCTGACAACTTTGCAGGCAAGATGATCATACCCTCGAAATCACTTCTATCTTTGCTTGCTAGACGCTTGCTCTTTTGCTATGCCTATGCTACGATGCCTACCACTTGCTTATCATGCCTCCCAAATTGCCATGTCAAACCTCTAACCCACCATGTCCTAGCAAACCATTGATTGGCTATGTTACCGCTTTGCTTAGCCCCTCTTATTGCGTTGCTAGTTGCAGGTGAAGATTGGAGATCGTTCATTGTTGGAACTTTGTTTATTATTGGGATATCACCATATTATCTTGTTTATCTTAATGCACCTATATACTTGGTAAAGGGTGGAAGGCTCGGCCTTTTGCCTAGTGTTTTGTTCCACTCTTGCCGCCCTAGTTTCCGTCATATCGGTGTTATGTTCCCGGATTTTGCGTTCCTTACGCGGTTGGGTTATAATGGGAACCCCTTGACAGTTCGCCTTGAATAAAACTCCTCCAGCAATGCCCAACCTTGGTTTTAACATTTGCCACCTAGCCTCTTTTTCCCTTGGGTTTCCGGAGCCCGAGGGTCATCTTATTTAAACCCCCCGGGCCAGTGCTCCTCTGAGTGTTGGTCCAAACTAGAGCCCCTTGCAGCGCCACCTCGGGGAAACTCGAGGGCTTGTTTTAGTTGTACGGATTGCTTATCCGAGTGTGCCCTGAGAATGAGATATGTGCAGCTCCTATCGGGATTTGTTGGCACATTTGGGCGGTGTTGCTGGACTTGTTTTACCATTGTCGAGGATGTCTTGTAGAACCGGGATACCGAGTCTGATCGGAATGTCTCGGGAGAAGGAATATCCTTCGTTGACCATGAGAGCTTGTGATGGGCTAAGTTGGGACTCCCCTGCAGGGATTTGAACTTTCGAAAGCCGTGCCTGTGGTTACGGGCAGATGTGAATTTGTTAATGTCCGGTTGTAGATAACATGAAACTTAACTTAATTAAATGAATCAACCGCGTGTGTAACCGTGATGGTCTCTTCTCGGCGGAGTCCGGGAAGTGAACACGGTGTTGGAGTAATGTTTGACATAGGTTGTTCTAGGATCACTTCTTGATCATAATTCTTCGTTCGTGCTTTGCCTTCTCTTCTTGCTCTCTTTTGCGAATAGGTTAGCCACCATATATGCTAGTCGCTTGCTGCAGCTCCACATATTACCTTGCCTTACCTATAAGCTTAAATAGTCTTGATCGCGAGGGTGCGAGATTGCTGAGTCCCCGTGACTCACAGATTACTTCCAAACCAGATGCAAGGACCGACGATACCATTCCAGACGATGCGCTTGAGATCAAGTGGGAGTTCGATGAAGACTCTCGCCGTTACTATGTGTCTTCCCAGATGATCAGTAGTGGTGCCCAGTTGGGGCGATCGAGGACCGTGTCGCATGTTGGGGTTGATCTTTTATTTTTGTACCGTAGTCGGACCATGAGTGTATTGGATGATTGTAATGTTAGTCATGTATTTGTGTGACGTGGCGAGTGTAAGCCAACTATGTTTCCTTTCCCCTTTTATATATTACATGGGTTGTTGTGAAGATTACCTTACTTGCAACATTGCTTTCAATGCGGTTATGCCTCTAAGTCGTGCTTCGACACGTAGGAGATATAGCCGCATCGAGGGCGTTACATTAAACCTACTGTATTCCAACTTCTCTATAGTTTATAAACTCTTTTACTAGCCATAAATTCATCAAAATAAGCAAACAACACACGAAAAATAGAATCTGTCAAAAACAGAACAGTCTGTAGTAATCTGTAGCTAACGCAAACTTCTGGAACCCCAAAAATTCTAAAATAAATTTTTGACGTGAGGAATTTATCTATTAATCATCTTCAAAAATAATTAACTAAATAGCAATCTCCAAATAAAAATGGAAGCAATTCTCGTGAGCGCTAAAGTTTCTGTTTTTTACAGCAAGATCAAAAAGACTTTCCCCAAGTCTTCTCAATGGTTCTACTTGGCACAAACAATAATTAAACACAAAAAATACAACCAAAAAAGATTCTAGATAAATTATTTATTACTAAAAAGGAGCAAAAATCAAGGCATAAAAATAAAATTGGGTTGCCTCCCAACAAGCACTATCGTTTAACGCCCCTAGCTAGGCATAAAAGCAAGGATAGATCTAGGTATTGCCATGTTTGGTAGGCAATCCATAAGTGGATCTCATAATAGATTCATAAGATAATTTAATTTTCTTTATAGGTAAGTGTTCCATGCCTTTCCTTAACAGAAATTGGAATCTAATATTCCCTTCCTTCATATCAATAATTGCACCAATCGTTCTAAGGAAAGGTCTACCAAGAATAATCGGACATGAAGGATTGCAATCTATGTCAAGAACAATGAAATCTACGGGCACATAGTTCCTATTTGCAACAATAAGAACATCATTAATTCTTCCCATAGGTTTCTTAATAGTGGAATCCGCAAGGTGCAAGTTTAAAGAACAATCATCAAATTCATGGAATCCTAGCAAATCCCATAAAGTTTTCGGAATCGTGGAAACACTAGCACCTAAATCACACAAAGCATAGAATTCATGATTTTTAATTTTAATAGTAGGTTCCCACTCATCATAAAGTTTTCTAGGGATAGAAACTTCCAACTCAAGTTTTTCTTCATAAGATTGCATCAAAGCATCAACGATATGTTTAGTAAAAGCTTTATTTTGACTATAAGCATGAGGAGAATTTAGCACGGATTGCAACAAGGAAATACAATCTATCAAAGAGAAATTATCATAATTAAATTCCTTGAAATCCAAAATAGTGGGTTCATTGATATCTAAAGTTTTTACCTCTTCAATCCCACTTTTACCAATTTTTGCATCAAGATCTAAAAACTCTGAATTTTTGGAATGCCTTCTAGGTAAAGGTGGCTCATCTTCAGTCCCATCATTATCAAGATTCATATTGCAAAACAAAGATTTAATAGGAGACACATCAATAACTTTTAGATCTTCATCTTTATTTTCATAGAAACTAGAACAACACGCTTTCACAAAGCAATCTTTCTTAGCACGCATCCTAGCGGTTCTTTCTTTGCACTCATCAATGGAAATTCTCATGGCTTTGAGAGACTCATTGATATCATGCTTAGGTGGAATAGATCTAAGTTTCAAAGAATCAACATCAAGAGAAATTCTATCAATGTTCCTAGCCAATTCATCAACCTTAAGCAATTTTTCTTCATGCAAAGCATTGAAATTCTTTTGCGAATTCATAAACTCCTTAACACTAGTCTCAAATTCAGAGGGAATCTTATTAAAATTTCCATAATAATTTTTGTAGGAATTACCATAATTATTAGAGGAATTACTAGGAAACGGCATAGAATTAAAATTACTTCTATACGAGTTATTACCAAAATTGTTCCTACCAACAAAATTCACATCCATAGATTCATTATTATTCTCAATCAAGGTAGACAAAGGCACATCATTAGGATCAGAGGAAACACTCATATTAGCAAACAATTTCATAAGTTCATCCATCTTTCCACTCAAAACATTAATTTCTTCTATCGCATGCACTTTTTATTAGTAGATCTTTCGGTGTGCCATTGAGAATAATTAACCATAATATTATCTAGGAGTTTAGTAGCTTCTCCTAAAGTGATTTCCATAAAAGTGCCTCCCACGGCCGAATCTAAAATATTTCTAGAAGCAAAATTCAATTCGACATAATTTTTTTGTATAATCATCCAAAGATTCAAACCATGTGTAGGGCAATTACGTATCATTAATTTCATCCTCTCCCAAGATTGTGCAACATGTTCATGACCAAGTTGCTTAAAATTCATAATATCGTTTCTAAGAGAGATGATCTTAGAGGGAGGAAAATACTTAGAGATAAAAGCATCTTTGCACTTATTCCATGAATCAATACTATTTTTAGGCAAAGACGAAAACCAAGCTTTAGCACTATCTCTAAGCAAAAACGGAAATAGCTTAAGTTTAACAATATCATTATCCACATCTTTCTTCTTTTGCATATCACACAAATCAACAAAGTTGTTTAGATAGGAAGGGGCATCTTCACTAGGAAGGCCGACGAATTGATCTTTCTTGACAAGATTCAACAAAGCAACATTAATTTCACAAGATTCAGCATCGGTAAGAGGAGCAATCGGAGTGCTAAGAAAATCATTGTTGTTGGTATTGGTAAAGTCACACAATTTATTATTGTCTTGAGCCATCTTGACAAGCAAGCAATCCAACACATAAGCAAACAAGAAGCAAGCGAAAAAGAGGCGAACGGAAAAAGAGAGGGCGAATAAAACGGCAAGGGTGAAGTGGGGGAGAGGAAAACAAGAGGCAAATGACAAATAATGTAATGCAAGGGATAAGAGTTTGTGATGGGTACTTGGTATGTCTTGACTTGTGCGTAGACTCCCCGGCAACGGCGCCGGAAATGGCTCGTTGTCGGGAGTCAAATCTTGACTTGACTTGGCACGAATCTCCCCGGCAACGGCGTCCTTCTTGCTACCTCTTGAGCTCTGCGTTGGTTTTCCCTTAAAGAGGAAAGGGTGATGCAGTAAAGTAGCGTAAGTATTTCCCTCAGTTTTTGAGAACCAAGGTATCAATCTAGTAGTAGATCACGCTCGAGTCCCACGCACCTACACAAACAAATAAGAACCTCGCAACCAACAGGATAAAGGGGTTGTCAATCCCTTCACGGTCACTTACGAGAGTGAGATCTGATAGATATGATAAGATAATATTTTTGGTATTTTTATGATAAAGAGAAATAAAGATGCGAAGTAAAATAAACGGCAATAGAAATAGCTAAGTGTTGGAAGATTAATATGATGGAACATAGACTCGGGGGCCATAGGTTTCACTAGTGGCTTCTCTCAAGAGCATAAGTATTACAGTGGGTAAACGAATTACCGTCGAGCAATTGATACAATTGAGCATAGTTATGAGAATATATAGGTATGATGATGTATATAGGCATCACGTCCGTGACAAGTAGACCGAAACGATTCTGCATCTACTATTATTACTCCACACATCGACCGCTATCCAGCATGCATCTAGAGTATTAAGTTCATAAGAACAGAGTAATGCTTTAAGTAAGATGACATGATGTAGAGGGATAAACTCATGCAATATGATATAAACCCCATCTTTTTATCCTCGATGGCAACAATACAATCCGTGCCTTGCTGCCCCTGCTGTCACTGGGAAAGGACACCGCAAGATTGAACCCAAAGCTAAGCACTTCTCCCATTGCAAGAAAGATCAATCTAGTAGGCCAAACCAAACTGATAATTCAAAGAGACTTGCAAAGATAGACCAATCATACATAAAAGAATTCAGAGGAGATTCAAATATTGTTCATAGATAAACTTGATCATAAACCCACAATTCATCAGATCTCGAAAAACACACCGCAAAAGAAGATTACATCGAATAGATCTCCAAGAGAATCGAGTAGAACTTTGTATTGAGATCCAAAGAGAGAGAAGAAGCCATCTAGCTAATAACTATGGACCCGAAGGTCTAAAGTAAACTAATCACACATCACCGGAGAGGCCATGGAGTTGATGTAGAGGCCCTCCGTGATTAATGCCCCCTCCGGCGGAGCTCCAGAAAAGGCCCCAAGATGGGATCTCTTGGGTACAGAAGGTTGCGGTGGTGGAATTAGGTTTTCGTGGTGCTCCTGGATGTTTGGGGGGTACGTGGACTTATATAGGAGGAAGAAGTACGTCGGTGGAGCAATGAGGGGCCCACGAGGGTGGAAGGCGCGCCCAGGGGGGTAGGAGCGCCCCCTGCCTCGTGTCCTCCTTGATTGTTTCTTGACGCCACTCCAAGTCTCCTGGATCACGTTTGTTGAGAAAATCATGTTCCCGAAGGTTTCATTCCGTTTGGACTCCGTTTGATATTCCTTTTCTTTGAAACCCTAAAATAGGCAAAAAACTGCAATTTGGGCTGGGCCTCCGGTTAGTAGGTTAGTCCCAAAAATGATATAAAAGTGTAAAATAAATCCCATTAACATCCAAAATAGATAATATAATAGCATGGAGCAATCAAAAATTATAGATACGTTCGAGACGTATCATATCGCTCACGAGAATTGCTGCCATTTTTTTTACTGGAGAGTGCTATTTAGTTAATTCTTTTTGCAGATGATTAATAGATAAATTCCTCACGTCCAGCAATTTATTTTAGAATTTTTGGTGTTCCAGAAGTATTCGAAACCTACAGATTACTACAAACTGTTCTGTTTTTGATAGATTCTATTTTTCGTGTGTTGTTTGCTTATTTTGATGAATCTATGGCTAGTAATAGAGTTTATGAACCATAGAAAAGTTGGAATACAGTAGGTTTAACACCAATATAAACAAAGAATTAGTTCATTACAGTACCTTGAAGTGGTGGTTTGTTTTCTTTTACTAACGGAGCTCATGAAGATTTTCTTTTAAGTTTTGTGTTGTGAAGTTTTCAAGTTTTGGGTAATGATTTGATGGATTATGGAACAAGGAGTGGCAAGAGCCTAATATTGGGGATTCCCAAGGCACCCCAAGGTAAAATCTAAGGACAACCAAAATCCTAAGCTTGGGGATGCCCCGGAAGGCATCCCCTCTTTCATCTTCGTCCATCGGTAACTTTACTTGGAGCTATATTTTTATTCGCCACATGATATGTGTTTTGCTTGGAGCGTCTTGTATGATTTGAGTCTTTGCTTTTTAGTTTACCACAATCATCCTTACTGTACACACCTTTTGGGAGAGACACACATGAATTGGAATTTATTAGAATACTCTATGTGCTTCACTTATATCTTTTGAGTTGGATAATTTTTGCTCTAGTGCTTCGCTTATATCTTTTAGAGCACGACGGTGGTTCTGTTTTATAGAAATTATTGATCTATCATGCTTCACTTATATCATTTTGAGAGTCCTTTAGAACAGAATGGTAATTCACTTTGGTTATAAATTTTAAATGCTAAGAGAAGCTGGATGCTTGATAGATGGTTTTGAGATATAAAGGTGGTAATATTAGAGGTGTTCTAGTTGAGTAATTGTGAAATTGATGAATACTTGTGTTGAAGTTGGCAAGTCCCGTAGCATGCACGTATGGTAAACGTTATGTGACAAATTTGAAGCATGGGGTGTTCTTTGATTGCTTTCCTTATGAGTGGCGGTCGGGGACGAGCGATGGTTTTTTCCTACCAATCTATCCCCCTAGGAGCATGTGCTAGTGCTTGGTTTTGATGACTTGTAGATTTTTGCAATAAGTATGTGAATTCTTTATGACTAATGTTGAGCCCATGGATTATACACACTCTCACCCTTCCATTGTTGCTAGCCTCTTCGGTAACGTGCATTGCCCTTTCTCACCTTGAGAGTTGGTGCAAACTTCGCCGGTGCATCCAAACCCCGTGATATGATACGCTCTATCACACATAAGCCTCCTTATATCTTCCTCAAAACAGCCACCATACCTACCTATTATGGCATTTCCATAGCCATTCTGAGATATATTGCCATGCAACTTTCCACCGTTTCATTTATTATGACACGCATCATCATTGTCATATTGCTTTGCATGATCATGTAGTTGACATCGTATTTGTGGCAAGGCCACCATGCTTAATTTTTCATACATGTCACTATTGATTCATCGCAATCCCGGTACACCGCCGGAGGCATTCACATAGAGTCATATTTTGTTCTAAGTATCGAGTTGTAATTCTTGAGTTGTAAGTAAAAAGAAGTGTGATGATCATCATTATTAGAGCATTGTCCTAGTGAGGAAAGGATGATGGAGACTATGATTCCCCCACAAGTCGGGATGAGACTCCGGACGAAAAAAAAAGAAAAGAAGAAAAGAGGCCAAAAGAAAAAAAAGAAGGCCCAAATAAAAAAAGATGAGAGAAAAAGAGAGAAGGGACAATGTTACTATCCTTTTTCCACACTTGTGCTTCAAAGTAGCACCATGATCTTCATGATAGAGAGTCTCCTATGTTGTCACTTTCATACACTAGCGGGAATTTTTCATTATAGAACTTGGCTTGTATATTCCAATGATGGGCTTCCTCAAATGCCCTAGGTCTTCGTGAGCAAGCGAGTTGGATGCACACCCACTTAGTTTCTTTGATGAGCTTTCATATATTTATAGCTCTAGTGCATCCATTGCATGGCAATCCCTACTCCTTGCATTGACATCAATCTGTGGGCATCTCCATAGCCCATTGATTAGCGGCGTCAATGTGAGACTTTCTCCCTTTTTGTCTTCTCACACAACCTCAATCATCATATTCTATTCCACCCATAGTGCTACGTCCATGGATCGCGCTCATATATTGCGTAAAAGTTGAAAGAGTTTGAAAAGGCTAAGTATGAAACAATTGCTTGGCTTGTCATCGGGGTTGTGCATGATGAGAGCATTTTGTGTGATGAAAATGAAGCATGGCAAAACTATATGACTTTGTAGGGATACGTTTTCTTTGGATATGGTATTTTGATAAGACATAATTGCTTGATTAGCCTACTTGGAGTATTACTATTTTTATGTCAACAATAAACTTTTATCTTGAATCTTTCGGATCTGAACATTCATGCCACAATAGAGAAAAATACATTGAAGAATATTCTAGAAAGCATTCCACATCAAAAATTCTGTTTTTATCATTTACCTACTCGAGGCCGAGCATGAATTAAGCTTGGGGATGCTGATACGTCTCCAATGTATCTATAATTTTTGATTGTTCCATGCTATTATATTATCTGTTTTGGAAGTTAATGGGCTTTATTTTACACTTTTATACTATTTTTGGGACTAACCTATTAACCGGAGGCCCAACCCAAATTGCTGTTTTTTTGCCTATTTCAGTGTTTCGCAGAAAAGGAATATCAAACGGAGTCCAAATGGAATGAAACCTTCGGGAGCGTGATTTTTGGAACAAACGTGATCCAAAGGACTTGGAGTGGACGTCAAGCAATCAATGAGGCGGCCACGAGGCAGGGGGCGCGCCTACCCCCCTGGGCGTGCCCTCTCCCTCGTGGCTCAGCCGACCTACTTCTTCCTCCTATATATGTTCACATACCCCGAAAACATCCAGGAGCACCACGAAACCCTATTTTCACCGCCACAACCTTCTATACCTAAGAGATCCCATCTTGGGGCCTTTTCCGGAGCTCCACCGGAGGGGGCATTGATCACGGAGGGCCTCTACATCAACTCCATGGCCCCTCCGATGATGTGTGAGAAGTTTACCTCAGACCTTCAGTTCCATAGTTATTAGCTAGATGGCTTCTTCTCTCTCTTTGGATCTCAATACAAAGTTCTCCTTGATTCTCTTGGAGATCTATTCGATGTAACTCTTTTTGCGGTGTGTTTTTCGAGATCCGATGAATTGTGGGTTTATGATCAAGATTATCTATGAACAATATTTGAATCTTCTCTGAATTCTTTTATGTATGATTGGTTATCTTTGCAAGTCTCTTTGAATTATCAGTTTGGTTTGGCCTACTAGATTGATCTTTCTTGCAATTGGAGAAGTGCTTAGCTTTGGGTTCAATCTTGCGGTGTCCTTTCCCAGTGACAGGAGGGGCAGCAAGGAATGTATTGTAGTGTTGCCATCGAGGATAACAAGATGGGGTTTTCATCACATTGCATGGGTTTATCCCTCTACATCATGTCATCTGGCTTAAAGCGTTACTCTGTTCTTATGAACTTAATACTCTAGATGCATGCTGGATAGCGGTCGATGTGTGGAGTAATAGTAGTAGATGCAGGCAGGAGTCGGTCTACTTGTCACGGACGTGATGCCTATATATATGATCATACCTACATATTCTCATAATTATGCTCAATTCTATCAATTGCTCGACAGTAATTTGTTCACCCACCGTAATACTTATGCTATCTTGAGAGAAGCCACTAGTGAAACCTATTGCCCCCGGGTCTATTTTCCATCATACAAGTTTCCAATCTATTTTATTTTGCAATCTTTACTTTCAATTTATATCATAAAAATACCAAAAATATTTATCTTATTATTATTATATCTATCAGATCTCACTCTTGCAAGTGGTCGTGAAGGGATTGACAACCCCTTTATCGCGTTGTTTGAGAGGTTCTTATTTGTTTGTGTAGGTACGAGGTGACTCGCGCGTGGTCTCCTACTGGATTGATACCTTGGTTCTCAAAAACTGAGGGAAATACTTACGCTGCTTTGCTGCATCACCCTTTCCTCTTCAAGGGAAAACCAACGCATGCTCAAGAGGTAGCAACCCATCAAATCTTACACTGGCGATTTAAAGTCAAAATCCAGGGCGGGTTAATACCCAACAATCCAGGGCGACTCATAGTCATATCCAGCCTGTGAAAAAATTACATTGGTGGCTTATAGCCATAGTAAACTCAACATGGAGCAATATAACCCGGTGCTGTATAACCCTGCAACTTCTCATTTGTAAGAGGTTTCCGCAAAACAGAAATAGAGATCATTGAAGGAAATATGCCCTAGAGGAAATAACCCGATTGTCGGAGAGGTATCTCTGGGCCCTCTCGGTAATGCACATCACATAAGCCTTGCAAGCATTACAACTAAAATGTTATTTGTGAGATGATGTATTACGGAACGAGTAAAGAGACTTGCCGGTAACGAGATTGAACTAGGTATTGGATACCGACGATCGAATCTCGGGCAAGTAACATACCGATGACAAAGGGAACAACGTATGTTGTTATGCGGTCTGACTGATAAATATCGTAGAATATGTAGGAGCCAATATGGGCATCCAGGTCCCGCTATTGGTTATTGACCGGGGATGTGTCTCAGTCATGTCTGCATTGTTCTCGAACCGTAGGGTCCGCACGCTTAACGTTACGATGACAATTATTATGAGTTTATGCATTTTGATGTACCGAAGTTAGTTTGGAGTCCCGGATGTGATCACGGACATGACGAGGAGTCTCGAAATGGTCGATACATAAAGATTGATATATTGGAAGCCTATGTTTGGATATCGGAAGTGTTCTGGGTGAAATCGAGATTTTACCGGAGTACCGGGAGGTTACCGGAACCCCCCGGGAGCTATATGGGCCTTAGTGGGCTTTAGTGGAAAGGAGAAAAGGGGCAGCCCAAGGTGGGCCGCGCGCCTCCCCCCTCCCCTAGTCCTATTAGGACAAGGAGAGGTGGCCGGCCCCCATCTCTCTCTTTCCCCCTCGGGGAATCCTATTCCAACTAGGATTGGGGGGGGGGGGAGTCCTACTCCCGGTAGGAGTAGGACTCCTCCTGCGCCCTCCTCCTGGCCGGCCGCCCCCTCCCCCTTGGATCCTTGAGACACACAAGTTGATCCTTGAGATCGTTCCTTAGCCGTGTGAGGTGCCCCTGCCACCATATTCCACCTCGATCATATTGTAGCGGTGCTTAGGCGAAGCCCTGCGACAGTAGAACATCAAGATCGTCACCACGCCGTCGTGCTGACAGAACTCCTCCCCGACGCTTTGCTGGATCGGAGCCCGGGGATCGTCATCGAGCTGTACGTGTGCTAAGAACTCGGAGGTGCCGGAGTAACGGTGCTTGGATCGGTCGGATCGGGAAGACGTATGACTACTTCCTCTACGTTGCGTCAACGCTTCCGCAGTCGGTCTGCGTGGGTACGTAGACAACACTCTCCCCTCTCGTTGCTATGCATCACCATGATCTTGCGTGTGCGTAGGAATTTTTTTGAAATTACTGCGTTCCCCAACAGTGGCATCCGAGCCTAGGTTTTATGGTTTGATGTTATATGCACGAGTAGAACACAAGTGAGTTGTGGGCGATATAAGTCATACTGCCTACCAGCATGTCATACTTTGGTTCGGCGGTATTGTTGGACGAGACGACCCGGACCGACATTACGCGTACGCTTACGCGAGACCGGTTCTCCCGACGTGCTTTGCACATAGGTGGCTTGCGGGCGACAGTCTCTCCAACTTTAGTTGAACCAAGTGTGGCTACGCCCGGTCCTTGCGAAGGTTAAAACGGAGTCTATTTGACAAACTATCGTTGTGGTTTTGATGCGTAGGTGAGATTGGTTCTTGCTTAAGCCCGTAGCAGCCACGTAAAACTTGCAACAACAAAGTAGAGGACGTCTAACTTGTTTCTGCAGGGCATGTTGTGATGTGATATGGTCAAGGCATGATGCTGAATTTTATTGTATGAGATGATCATGTTTTGTAACCGAGTTATCGGCAACTGGCAGGAGCCATATGGTTGTCGCTTTATTGTATGCAATGCAATCGCGATGTAATGCTTTACTTTATCACTAAGCGGTAGCGATAGTCGTGGAAGCATAAGATTGGCGAGACGACAACGATGCTACGATGGAGATCAAGGTGTCGCGCCGGTGACGATGGTGATCATGACGGTGCTTCGGAGATGGAGATCACAGGCACAAGATGATGATGGCCATATCATATCACTTATATTGATTGCATGTGATGTTTATCTTTTATGCATCTTATCTTGCTTTAATTGACGGTAGCATTATAAGATGATCTCTCACTAAATTATCAAGAAGTGTTCTCCCTGAGTATGCACCGTTGCGAAAGTTCTTCATGCTGAGACACCACGTGATGATCGGGTGTGATAGGCTCTACGTTCAAATACAACGGGTGCAAAACAGTTGCACACGCGGAATACTCAGGTTATACTTGACGAGCCAAGCATATACAGATATGGCCTCGGAACACGGAGACCGAAAGGTCGAGCGTGAATCATATAGTAGATATGATCAACATAGTGATGTTCACCAATGAAACTACTCCATCTCACGTGATGATCGGACATGGTTTAGTTGATTTGGATCACGTGATCACTTAGAGGATTAGAGGGATGTCTATCTAAGTGGGAGTTCTTAAGTAATATGATTAATTGAACTTAAATTTATAATGAACTTAGTCCCTGATAGTATCTTGCTTGTTTATGTTGATTGTAGATAGATGGCTCGTGCTGTTGTTCCGTTGAATTTTAATGCGTTCCTTGAGAAAGCAAAGTTGAAAGATGATGGTAGCAATTACACGGACTGGGTCCGTAACTTGAGGATTATCCTCATTGCTGCATAGAAGAATTACGTCCTGGAAGCACCGCCTGCTGCTGGAGCAACACCAGATGTTATGAACGTCTGGCAGAGCAAAGCTGATGACTACTCGATAGTTCAGTGTGCCATGCTTTACGGCTTAGAACCGGGACTTCAACGACGTTTTGAACGTCATGGAGCATATGAGATGTTCCAGGAGTTGAAGCTAATTTTTCAAGAAAATGCCCGGATTGAGAGATATGAAGTCTCCAATAAGTTCTATAGCTGCAAGATGGAGGAGAACTGTTCTGTCAATGAGCATATACTCAAAATGTCTGGGTATAATAATCACTTGATTCAACTGGGAGTTAATCTTCTGGATGATTGCATCATTGACAGAATTCTCCAATCACTTCCACCTAGCTACAAGAGCTTCGTGATGAACTATAATATGCAAGGGATGGATAAGACAATTCCTGAGCTCGTCGCAATGCTAAAAGTTGCGGAGGTAGAAATCAAGAAGGAGCATCAAGTGTTGATGGTCAACAAGACCACTAGTTTCAAGAAAAAGGGCAAGGGGAAGAAGAAGGGGAACTTCAAGAAGAACAGCAAGCAAGTTGCTGCTCAGGACAAGAATCCCAAATCTGGACCTAAGCCTGAAACTGAGTGCTTCTACTGCAAGCAGACTGGTCACTGGAAGCGGAACTGCCCCAAGTATTTGGCGGATAAGAAGGATGGCAAGGTGAACAAAGGTATATGTGATATACATGTTATTGATGTGTACCTTACTAAGCTCGCAGTAGCACCTGGGTATTTGATACTGGTTCTGTTGCTAATATTTGCAACTCGAAACAGGGACTACGGATTAAGCAAGACACTGGCTAAGGACGAGGTGACGATGCGCGTGGGAAATGGTTCCAAAGTCGATGTGATCGCGGTCGGCACGCTACCTCTACATCTACCTTCGGGATTAGTATTAGACCTAAATAATTGTTATTTGGTGCCACGTTAAGCATGAACATTATATCTGGATCTTGTTTGATGCGAGACGGTTATTCATTTAAATCAGAGAATAATGGTTGTTCTATTTACATGAGTAATATCTTTTATGTCATGCACCCTTAAAGAGTGGTCTATTTTTAAATCTCGATAGTAGTGACACACATATTCATAGTGTTGAAGCCAAAAGATGCAGAGTTGATAATGATAGTGCAACTTATTTGTGGCACTGCCGTTTGGGTCATATCGGTATAAAGCGCATGAAGAAACTCCATACTGATGGGCTTTTGGAACCACTTGATTATGAATCACTTGGTACTTGCGAACCGTTCCTCATGGGCAAGATGACTAAAACACCATTCTCCGATACTATGGAGAGAGCAACAAATTTGTTGGAAATCATACATACAGATGTATGTGGTCCAATGAATGTTGAAGCTCGTGGCGGATATCGTTATTTTCTCACCTTCACAGATGATTTAAGAAGATATGGGTATATCTACTTAATGAAACATAAGTCTGAAACATTTGAAAAGTTCAAAGAATTTCAGAGTGAAGTTGAAAATCATCATAACAAGAAAATAAAGTTTCTACGATCTGATCGTGGAGGAGAATATTTGAGTTACAAGTTTGGTTCACATTTGAAACAATGCGGAATAGTTTCGCAACTCACGCCACCCGGAACACCACAGCGTAATGGTGTGTCCGAACATCGTAATCGTACTTTACTTGATATGGTGCGATCTATGATGTCTCTTACAGATTTACCGCTATCATTTTGGGGTTATGCTTTAGAGACAACCGCATTCACGTTAAATAGGGCACCATCAAAATCCGTTGAGATGACACCTTATGAACTATGGTTTGGCAAGAAACCAAATTTGTCATTTCTGAAAGTTTGGGGCTGCGATGCTTATGTGAAAAAGCTTCAACCTGATAAGCTCGAACCCAAATCGGAGAAATGTGTCTTCATAGGATATCCAAAGGAACTATTGGATACACCTTCTATCACAGATCCGAAGGCAAGACTTTTGTTGCTAAATTCGGAAACTTTCTGGAGAAGGAGTTTCTCTCGAAAGAAGTGAGTGGGAGGAAAGTAGAACTTGACGAGGTAACTGTACATGCTCCCTTATTGGAAAGTAGTACATCACACAAACCAGTTTCTGTGACACCTACACCAATCAGTGAGGAAGCTAATGATGATGATCATGAAACTTCCGAAAAAGATACTACTGAACCTCGTAGATCAACCAGAGTAAGATCTGCACCAGAGTGGTACGGTAATCCTGTTCTGGAAGTCATGCTACTAGATCATGATGAACCTACGAACTATGGAGAAGCGATGGTGAGCCCATATTCTGCAAAATGGCTTGAAGCCATGAAATCTGAGATGGGATCCATGTATGAGAACAAAGTGTGGACTTTGGTTGACTTGTCCAAAAATTGGCAAGCAATTGAGAATAAATGGATCTTCAAGAAGAAGACTGACGTTGACGGTAATATTACTGTCTACAAAGCTCGACTTGTCGCAAAAGGTTTTCGGCAAGTTCAAGGGATTGACTACGATGAGACCTTCTCACCCGTAGCGATGCTTAAGTCTGTCCGAATCATGTTAGCAATTGCCGCATTTTATGATTATGAAATTTGGCAAATGGATGTCAAAACTGCATTCCTGAATGGATTTCTGGAAGAAGAGTTGTATATGATGCAACCAGAAGGTTTTGTCGATCAAAGGGAGCTAACAAAGTGTGCAAGCTCCAACCATCCATTTATGGACTGTTGCAAGCCTCTCGGAGTTGGAATAAACGCTTTGATAGTGTGATCAAAGCATTTGGTTTTATACAGACTTTTGGAGAAGCCTGTATTTACAAGAAAGTGAGTGGGAGCTCTGTAGCATTTCTGATATTATATGTGGATGACATATTACTAATTTGGAAATGATATAGAATTTCTGGATAGCATAAAGGGATACTTGAATAAGAGTTTTTCAATGAAAGACCTCGGTGAAGCTGCTTACATATTAGGCATTAAGATCTATAGAGATAGATCAAGACGCTTAATTGGACTTTCACAAAGCACATACCTTGACAAAGTTTTGAAGAAGTTCAAAATGGATCAAGCAAAGAAAGGGTTCTTGCCTGTGTTACAAGGTGTGAAGTTGAGTAAGACTCAATGCCCGACCACTGCAGAAGATAGAGAGAAAATGAAAGATGTTCCCTATGCTTCAGCCATAGGCTCTATCATGTATGCAATGCTGTGTACCAGACCTGATGTGTGCCTTGCTATAAGTCTAGCAGGAAGGTACCAAAGTAATCAGGAGTGATCACTGGACAGCGGTCAAGAACATCCTGAAATACCTGAAAAGGACTAAGGATATGTTTCTCGTTTATGGAGGTGACAAAGAGCTCACCGTAAATGGTTACGTTGATGCAAGCTTTGACACTGATCCGGACGATTCTAAATCGCAAACCGGATACGTGTTTACATTAAACGGTGGAGCTGTCAGTTGGTGCAGTTCTAAACAAAGCGTCGTGGCGGGATCTACGTGTGAAGCGGAATACATAGCTGCTTCGGAAGCAGCAAATGAAGGAGTCTGGATGAAGGAGTTCATATCCGATCTAGGTGTCATACCTAGTGCATCGGGTCAATGAAAATCTTTTGTGACAATACTGGTGCAATTGCCTTGGCGAAGGAATCCAGATTTCACAAGAGAACCAAGCACATCAAGAGACGCTTCAATTCCATCCGGGATCTAAGTCCAGGTGGGAGACATAGAGATTTGCAAGATACATACGGATCTGAATGTTGCAGACCCGTTGACTAAGCCTCTTCCACGAGCAAAACATGATCAGCACCAAGGCTCCATGGGTGTTAGAATCATTACTGTGTAATCTAGATTATTGACTCTAGTGCAAGTGGGAGACTTGAAGGAAATATGCCCTAGAGGCAATAATAAAGTTATTATTTATTTCCTTATATCATGATAAATGTTTATTATTCATGCTAGAATTGTATTAACCGGAAACATAATACATGTGTGAATACATAGAAAAACAGAGTGTCACTAGTATGCCTCTACTTGACTAGCTCGTTAATCAAAGATGGTTATGTTTCCTAACCATGGACAAAGAGTTGTTATTTGATTAACGGGATCACATCATTAGGTGAATGATCTAATTGACATGACCCATTCCATTAGCTTAGCACCCGATCGTTTAGTATGTTGCTATTGCTTTCTTCATGACTTATACATGTTCCTATGACTATGAGATTATGCAACTCCCGTTTGCCGGAGGAACACTGTGTGCTACCAAACGTCACAACGTAACTGGGTGATTATAAAGGTGCTCTACAGGTGTCTCCAAAGGTACATGTTGGGTTGGCGTATTTCGATATTAGGATTTGTCACTCTGATTGTCGGAGAGGTATCTCTGGGCCCTCTCGGTAATGCACATCACATAAGCCTTGCAAGCATTGCAACTAATGAGTTAGTTGTGAGATGATGTATTACGGAACGAGTAAAGGGACTTGCCGGTAACGAGATTGAAGTAGGTATTGAGATACCGACGATCGAATCTCGAGCAAGTAACATACCGATGACAAAGGGAACAACGTATGTTGTTGTGCGGTTCTACCGATAAAAGATCTTCGTAGAATATGTAGGAGCCAATATGAGCATCCAGGTTCCGCTATTGGTTATTGACCGGAGACGTGTCTCGGTCATGTCTACATTGTTCTCGAACCCGTAGGGTCCGCACGCTTAAGGTTTCGATGACAGTTATATTATGAGTTTATGCATTTTGATGTACCGAAGTTTGTTCGGAATCCCAGATGTGATCGCGGACATGACGAGGAGTCTCCAAATGGTCGAGACATAAAGATTGATATATTGGAAGCCTATATTTGGATATCGGAAGTGTTCCGGGTGAAATCGGGATTTTACCGGAGTACCGGGAGGTTACCGGAACCCCCCGAGAGGTATTTGGGCCTTAGTGGGCTTTAGTGGAAGAGAGGAGAGGTGGCCAGGGCTGGGCCGCGCGCCCCTCCCCCCTAGTCCGAATAGGATAAGGAGAGGGGGGCGGCGCCCCCCCCCCTTCCTTCTCTCTCTCCTCTTTCCCCCTCCCGAATCCTATTCCAACTAGGAAAGGGGGGGGAATCCTACTCCCGGTGGGAGTAGGACTCCTCCTGGTGCGCCCTCCTCCTGGCCGGCCGCACCCCCCCTTTGATCCTTTATATACGGGGGCAGGGGGCACCCCTAGACACACAAGTTGATCCACGTGATCATATTCTTAACCGTGTGCGGTGCCCCCTTCCACCATAGTCCTCGATAATATTGTAGCGGTGCTTAGGCGAAGCCCTGTGACGGTAGTACATCAAGATCGTCACCACGCCGTCGTGCTGACGGAACTCTTCCCCGACACTTTGCTGGATCGGAGTCCGGGGATCGTCATAGAGCTGAACTTGTGCTAGAACTCGGAGGTGCCGTAGTTTCAGTGCTTGATCGGTCGGGCCGTGAATACGTACGACTACATCAACCACGTTGTGCTAACGCTTCCGCTGTCGGTCTACAAGGGTACGTAGATCACACTCTCCCCTCTCGTTGCTATGCATCACCATGATCTTGTGTGTGCGTAGGAATTTTTTTGAAATTACTATGTTCCCCAACACTGTGGATGGAGTTTGGTGGGATCCTATCCAGCCATGCCCGCGTCGATCCTGAAAGGCATAACGCGACGTGTCAGAGGGTGTTTCCTTTGTCGCCTTGTGCTAACTCAACAAACGTTAGGTAGTCACTGAGCCGGAGTTTGGGTTTGGTATCCCCCGAATACTTTTCGACCCCGTGCATAAGGAATGGCTGAGGGAATTGATGTGTAACGACAACGTAGCCAAAACATGCAGGCGTGATGCTAGACGTTAGCCGAGGGGTCGGGGCTTCATATTCTGGTCAGAGGCATTCCATGACCTGGACTCTTAGATGACCGCGATGAAGGAAATATGCCCTAGAAGCAATAATAAAGTTGTTATTTATTTCCTTATATCATGGTAAATGTTTATTATTCATGCTAGAATTGTATTAACCGGAAACATAATACATGTGTGAATACATAGACAAATAGTATGTCACTAGTATGCCTCTACTTGACTAGCTCGTTGAATCAAAGATGGTTAAGTTTCCTAGCCATAGACATAAGTTTTCATTTAATTAATGGGGTCACATCATTAGAGAATGATGTGATTGACTTGACCCATTCCGTTAGCATAGCACTTGATCGTTTAGTTTGTTGCTATTGCTTTCTTCATGACTTATACATGTTCCTATGACTATGAGATTATGCAACTCCCGTTTACCGGAGGAACACTTTGTGTGCTACCAAACGTCACAACGTAACTAGGTGATTATAAAGGTGCTCTACAGGTGTCTCCGAAGGTACTTGTTGGGTTGGCATATTTCGAGATTAGGATTTGTCACTCCGATTGTCGGAGAGGTATCTCTGGGCCCTCTCAGTAATGCACATCACTTAAGCCTTGCAAGCATTGCAACTAATGAGTTAGTTGCAGGATGATGTATTATGGAACGAGTAAAGAGACTTGCCGGTAACGAGATTGAACTAGGTATTGAGATACCGACGATCGAATCTCAGGCAAGTAACATACCGATGACAAAGGGAACAACGTATGTTGTTGTGCGGTCTGACCGATAAAAGATCTTCGTAGAATATGTAGGAGCCAATATGAGCATCCAGGTTCCACTATTGGTTATTGACCGGAGACGTGTCTCGGTCATGTATACATTGTTCTCGAACCCGTAGGGTCCGCACGCTTAAGGTTTCGATGACAGTTATATTATGAGTTTATGCATTTTGATGTACCGAAGTTTGTTCGGAGTCCCGGATGTGATCACGGACATGACGAGGAGTCTTGAAATGGTCGAGACATAAAGATTGATATATTGGAAGCCTATATTTGGATATCGGAAGTGTTCCGGGTGAAATCGGGATTTTACCGGAGTACCGGGAGGTTACCGGAACCCCCCGGGAGGTATTTGGGCCTTAGTGGGCTTTAGTGGAAGAGAGGAGAGGTGGCCAGGGCTGGGCCGCGCGCCCCTCCCCCTAATCCGAATAGGATAAGGAGAGGGGGGCGGCGCCCCCCTTCCTTCTCTCTCTCCTCTTTCCCCCTCCCGAATCCTATTCCAACTAGGAAAGGGGGGAATCCTACTCCCGGTGGGAGTAGGACTCCTCCTGGCGCGCCCTCCTCCTGGCCAGCCGCACCACCCCTTTGATCCTTTATCTATGGGGGCAGGGGGCACCCCTAGACACACAAGTTGATCCACGTGATCATATTCTTAACCGTGTGCGGTGCCCCCTTCCACCATAGTCCTCGATAATATTGTAGCGGTGCTTAGGTGAAGCCCTGCGACGGTAGTACATCAAGATCGTCACCACGCCGTCGTGCTGACGGAACTCTTCCCCGACACTTTACTGGATCGGAGTCCGGGGATCGTCATCGTGCTGAACGTGTGCTAGAACTCGGAGGTGCCGTAGTTTCAGTGCTTGATCGGTCGGGTCGTGAAGACGTACGACTACATCAACCGCGTTGTGCTAACACTTCCGCTGTCGGTCTACAAGGGTACGTAGATCACACTCTCCCCTCTCCCATCAATTAGGATTTGTCACTCTGATTGTCGGAGAGGTATCTCTGGGCCCTCTCGGTAATGCACATCACTTAAGCCTTGCAAGAATTGCAACTAATGAGTTAGTTGCAGGATGATGTATTATGTAACGAGTAAAGAGACTTGCCGGTAACGAGATTGAACTAGGTACTGAGATACCGACGATCGAATCTCGGGCAAGTAACATACCGATGACAAAGGGAACAACGTATGTTGTTATGCGGTCTGACCGATAAAGATCTTCGTAGAATATGTGGGAACCAATATGAGCATCCAGGTTCTGCTATTGGTTATTGACCGGAGACGTGTCTCGGTCATGTCTACATTGTTCTCGAACCCATAGGGTCTGCACACTTAATGTTTTGATGACAGTTATATTATGAGTTTATGAGTTTTGATGTACCGAAGGAGTTCGGAGTCCCGGATGAGATCAGGGACATGACGAGGAGTCTCGAAATGGTCGAGACGTAAATATCGATATATTGGATGACTATATTCGGACATCGGAAAGGTTCCGAGTGATTCGGGTATTTTTCGGAGTACCGGAGAGTTACGGGAATTCGCCGGGGAGTATATGGGCCTTATTGGGCCATATGGGAATAGAGGAGAGAGGCCAAAAGGAAGGAGGCGCGCGCCCCCCCTCTGGTCCGAATTGGACACGGGGTGCAACCCATTTTTCCTTGTTCCTCTCCCCCTCTTTCCTTCTCTCCCACTCCAACAAGGGAAGGAGGAGTCCTACTCCCGGTGGGAGTAGGACTCCCCCCTTGGCGCGCCCTCCTCCTAGGTCGGCCACCTCCCTCCCTTGCTCCTTTATATACGGGGGCAGGGGGCACCCCATAGACACAACAATTGATCATTGATCTCTTAGCCGTGTGCGGTGCCCCCCTCCACCATAATCCTCGATAATATTGTAGCGATGCTTAGGCGAAGCCTTGCGACGATAGAACATCGAGATCGTCACCACGCCGTCGTGCTGACGGAACTCTTCCCCGACATTCTGCTGGATCGGAGTCCGGGGATCGTCATCGAGCTGAACGTGTGCTAGAACTCGGAGGTGCCGTAGTTTCGGTGCTTGATCGGTCGGGCCGTGAAGTCGTATGACTACATCAACCGCGTTCTTATAACGCTTCCGCTTCCAGTCTACGAGGTTCGTAGACAACACTCTCCCCTCTCGTTGCTATGCATCACCATGATCTTGCGTGTGCGTAGGAATTTTTTTAAATTACTACGTTCCCCAACAGTGGCATCCGAGCCTAGGTTTTATGCGTTGATGTTGTGCACGACTAGAACACAAGTAAGTTGTGGGCGATATAAGTCATACTGCTTACCAACATGCCATACTTTGGTTCGGTGGTATTGTTGAATGAAGTGGCCCGGACCGACATTACGCGTACGCTTACGCGAGACTGGTTCTACCGATGTGCTTTGCACACAGGTGGCTGGCGGGTGTCAGTTTCTCCAACTTTAGTTGAACCAAGTGTGGCTACGCCTGGTCCTTGCGAAAGTTAAAACAGCACCAACTTGACAAACTATCGTTGTGGTTTTGATGCGTAGGTTAGAACGGTTCTTACTAAGCCCGTAGCAGCCACGTAAAACTTGCAACAACAAAGTAGAGGACGTCTAACTTGTTTTTGCAGGGCATGTTGTGATGTGATATGGTCAAGACATGATGCTAAATTTTATTGTATGAGATGATCATGTTTTGTGAGGGAGTCCTGGATTATGGGGTGTTCGGGTAGCCGGACTATACCTTCAGCCGGACTCCTGGACTATGAAGATACAAGATTGAAGACTTCGTCCCGTGTCCGGATGGGACTTTCCTTGGCGTGGAAGGCAAGCTTGGCGATGCGGATATTCAAGATCTCCTACCATTGTAACCGACTTTATGTAACCCTAACCCTATCTGGTGTCTATATAAACCGGAGGGTTGTAGTCCGTAGGCAATCAACTCCATATACAACAATCATACCATAGGCTAGCTTCTAGGGTTTAGCCTCCTTGATCTCGTGGTAGATCTACTCTTATACTACCTATATCATCAATATTAATCAAGCAGGATGTAGGGTTTTACCTCCATCAAGAGGGCCCGAACCTGGGTAAAACATCGTGTTCCCTGCCTCCTGTTACCATCCGGCCTAGAAGCACAGTTCGGGACCCACTACCCGAGATCCGCCGGTTTTGACACCGACATTGGTGCTTTCATTGAGAGTTCCTCTGTGTCATCGCCTTTAGGCCAGATGGCTCCTTTGATCATCAACAACGATACGGTCCAGGGTGAGACTTTTCTCTCCGGACAGATCTTCGTCTTCGGCGGCTTCGCTCTGCGGGCCAATTCGCTCGGCCACCTGGAGCAGATCGAAAGCTACGCCCCTGGCCATCAAGTCAGGTTTGGAAGCTTAAACTACACGGCTAACATCCACGGAGACTTGATCTTCGATGGGTTCGAGCCACGGCCAAGCGCGCCGCACTATCTCGAGGGGCATGACCTAGCTCTACCTCCGGACAGTGTCCTGGAGGCCGCACACGCATCGGTTCCGACCCCTAACTCGGGGGCTTCGATCTCAAAGGCGATCGAGCCAAACGCTAGCCCCGCACTCTGCATGATCCGTGACTCCGAGGATCCCGACTCCTTTCCGAACTCCGAACTCCCCGCGCTCCCGCCGATCGAATCCGATTGGGCGCCGATAATAGAGTTCACCGCCGCAGACATCTTTCAGCATTCGCCTTGTGGCGATATCCTGAACTCTCTCAAGTCTCTCTCCTTATCAGGAGAGCCCTGGCCGAACTACGGTCAGCGAGGATGGGATACGGATGATGAAGAAATTCAAAGCCCACCCACCACCCACTTGGTAGCCACTGTCGACAATTTAAACGACGTGCTCAACTTCGACTCTGGAGACATCGACAGCATGGATGACGATGCAGGAGATACCGACGAACCAACGCCCATAGGGCATTGGACAGCCACCTCATCTCACGATGTGTACATGGTGGATACCCCTAAAGGAAGCGACAACGAGGAAAAAGGGGATGGGACGGGAGATCGACCCCCCGAAAAGCAATCAAAGCGTCGGCGTAAACGCCGACCCAAGCCCCGCCTTGACAAAAACCCAGCCATAGAGCAGGACGAACTGGTAGACAACGAACAGGCCTTAGAGCAACCGTCCGAACAGGGCAAGATGGATAGAGAAACCGAACATCACTCCTCTGGTGAAAACGGCATTCCGGACGACCTCACGCCGAATAAACCTATGGAGCAGAAGCGGAAACTAAAAACAGCGGAAGATGCACTCCGGATTAGATGGAGCAAAGTAATCAATACCACAGATAAGTACGGCGACAGTCGCCGCACTAAAAGCTATCCGAAAAGAAAGCTATTGCTTGAATTCGACGAAGAGGCCCTAGAGCCCTCACATACAAAAAATGAAAAAGCCACACGGTCGGATAGACGACCCCATAAAGCGGAAAGCGGCACCGCACCTAAATCGGCATGCGACCCACTTAAGGACTCGCATCATGGCCCAGTCAGGTCCATTTATGGGCCAAGAAAGCAAGCTCTCGTAAGCAACGCTATGAAGCCATCATCAGAATCCGGCACACCCAAATACAGGGGCGCCGCACACCCCCTATGTTTTACCGATGAGGTCCTGGACTATGAATTCCCAGAGGGATTCAAACCAGTAAACAAAGAGGCATATGATGGAACAACAGACCCTGGAGTTTGGATCGAGGATTATATCCTCCACATACACATGGCTAGAGGAGATGATCTCCACGCCATAAAATATATACCCCTTAAGCTTAAAGGGCCAGCCTGGCATTGGCTTAAAAGCCTTCCCGAAAACACAATTGGAAGCTGGGAAGAGCTCGAGGATGCTTTCCGAGCAAACTTTCATGGGACCTATGTCCGCCCTCCGGATGCAGACGATCTTAGTCACATAACTCAACAACCCGAAGAATCAGCTCGGCAGTTCTGGAATAGATTCCTCACTAAAAAGAATCAGATAGTCAACTGTCCGGACGCCGAAGCCTTAGCAGCTTTCAGGCATAACGTCCGAGACGAATGGCTCGCCAGACACCTCGGCCAAGAAAAGCCAAGAACAATGGCCGCACTAACAAGCCTCATGACCCGCTTTTGTGCAGGGGAGGACAGCTGGTTGGCAAGGTGCAGCCCCAGCAACCCAAGTACATCCGAAACTAGGGATGGAAACGGAAAACCATGACGCAACAAGGACCGTCGCTGGACTAAGGACAAAAGTCCGAAGAGCACGGCAGTCAATGCCGGATTCAAAGGCTCACGACAAAATCAGGAAAAATCGCCCCCAGGATAACAGGGATGATCCATGCAACCTAAATAAAGTCTTGGACAGGATATGTCAGATACACAGTACTCCTGGGAAGCCTGCTAACCATACCCACAGAGACTGTTGGGTTTTCAAACAATCTGACAGACTCAATGCCGAACACAAGGGGCTCGACACACCAAGCGAAGACGAGGACGAATCCCAAAAGCAGAGCACTAGGAAACAAAAGAACTTCCCACAAGAAGTAAAAACAGTGAACTCACTTCACATAACAAAACGTGTGGCGCCCGTAAATGTATGCACCACACGGCCCATCCCCAAAGGGTCCTGCCACTGGTTGTCAAAACCGATCATCTTCGATCAGCTAGATTATTCTAGGAATATCAAGAATGTAGGCTGGACTGCCTTGATACCCGATCCAATAATTGGCGGACTCCAGTTTTCAAATGTCCTTATGGACGGCGGCAGTGGACTAAACCTGATATATCAGGATACAATCCAGCACATGGGGATAAACCCAGCAAGAATCCGCCACAGCAAAACCTCCTTTCAAGGGGTAATACCTGGTCTGGACACCCATTGTATGGGTTTTCTCCGGCTCGAAGTCATATTCGGCTCTGCCAATAACCTCTGCCGCGAAAAGCTGACCTTCCATATCGTCCCTTCTCAAGTCGCTATCAAGCACTACTGGGACGCGAAGCTTTCACTCGCTTTAACGCAATACCGCATTATGCATCTCTTACGCTTAAGATGCCCGGTCCATGAGGCATCATCTCTTTGAAGGGGAAGCACTAAAGTGCACCTCCCCAAGCGGAGGACTGTGCGGCCGCTTTGACAGCCCCACAGCAAAATGGCCTCACCGGCCAAAAAAAACTTTGAAATAGGTCATTCAAGGCCACGAACGCGGATAGACGAGTTCGGTGCAAAATCATCATTGATGCAGGCCTAGAAGCCATATACCCCCGCACTAGGGGCTCCACGCATATACAATAAGAGACAATAAAGCTCAATCTTATATATCTTACGTTATACTTTGCTTATTTTAAACTTTTTCGGCACGACCCGTTTTCAACTCAGTTCCTCTCTTTTACAGATGAACGTCGTGCGGCGCCCGTCCAGGTTACGGCACAACGGAGACACAGGCGCAGACGTGCAGTAGGGACCCATCCTAAAGGATTCTTTTCAGATTAAGACCCTGCGTAAACCTTTTTTACTGTCTCTTGTTGCTACACATCCCTTGGTTTTTTTCTTTCTGATATAACCAAGGAGGAGGCTGGTGTCTTGGCATGTGGCCACGTCAGAATTTTTGCACGTACCTGGACACTAGGGGCTTTTTTAATAAAGAGTGTTGTTTCGCCCGCACTCATAAAGACCGAACACCTTAGGGAGTGTTCGGCGTCGCGAGTTTTGGCATTATATGCATCAGCTCCGAATCATGTCTTTGGTCAAATGTTGGGTTGCCCGGCTCCTGAGTTCGGCTACCTTACGTTCCGCTCTATCGGCTAAGGTAGCACCAGGAGAACTACTGCGATTGTGCCCCGTTTCGGCCGGGCGAGCACCTCAGTAGAGAAAGCCGAAAACTGACTGTCATGATGTAGCGTGAGACTGGTCAGCCACTCGATGACCTATCGGAATCTATCGGATTCCTCCGCTTTAATGAAGGGCCGCTTCCCGGTCAGGCACATACGTGCCCGAACTCGGACGAGCGCAGTTGCCACCAAGGGGCTACCTAAATAGTCTCACTGTCAAACTCCTATGGCTAAGTGAAAGTGTTAAAGCATTATAGTCCAGTTGCCTGGCCCGCTGCGCTATCACCTCCTTTGTAGGACCAAGACGTTGGGTTAAGTGTGAAAATGCGTCTTCTGCGAGCACCCCCGCACTATGTGCGTGGGGGCTGAAGCCAACGACTGCCATCTTTCAGATTCTATATATATATATATATATATATATATCTTAAAACGGCCGCACAGGAGGTGTTCCCAATACTTGGAGGCACAAGTATAAAAAAGGCCACTACAGTTTATCAAAATATTACTTTATTATTACATATGCTATCATAACATAGCATCTTTCGGGCATTGCGTCTCTATTACATGAGCGCTTTCAAGAACTTCCTGAAAATAGTGCTCGGAGGGTACTCGGCTTTTGTCCGAATCTCGGGACGCAACAACGGTGGTCTCCAACTCTGCCCAGTATGTCTTAACACGGGCAAGAGCCATCCTATCACCCTCTATGCATGCTGACCTCTTCATTGCATTTATACGCAGCACCGCGTCAAGGAATTGCTGCACCAAGCTGAAATAACTCTTCGGCTCCGATCTCCTCGGCCACAGGTGACCCATGACGTACTTCATGACGAGTCCAGACAACCTATTCAGTTCGGCCCATTGAGCCAAACGATCATCCACTGCCAGTGGACGCTCTGGATTGTGAAACTACGACCAGAAAAGCTTTTCCACTTCGCGATCTTTCTGATCTCGAAAGTGTTCGGTCGCATCAGCAGCACTCGCTGCCAAGTCCAGATAGGTATCCTCCACACTCCACATCCGGTCCAACGGAGAAAACTTCGGATCACAAAATTTCCTTCGCAGCATAAAGGGCTTTCCAGCCACAATCTGTTCGGCCTGACGTAGCTCCTCCTTCACAGCTCTCATCGCAGAGCGCGCGTCCTTGGCATTGGCAACGGCCTTCTCTAAGTCCGTCTGTTTCACCTGGTCTTCTTTTTCAAGAAGTCTGCAACGGTCTGTAGCGCTTTTTAACTTTTCGGCCATCTCGGCCATCTCTTCCTTGCTTCGGCAATGAGCAGCCTGTTCGGCTCTCAGCTCTTCAAGGGATTTCCTGGTGGCTGCATCACTTTCGCTGGCTTGTTCTTTAACTCAGGCAAGTTCTGCCCTAAGACTCTCCATGGCGGCCGCACCATCTGCGTCAAGCACACACATCGTAAGACATAGGCATAAAACTGTTCTTACCTGATGCCGCCCGAGGAATTACATACCTTGAGCCTCATCAAGCCGCTTATTGACAAGCGTGATGTCGGCATCTGCCACGTCCAGTTGTCGCTTTAGTTCGGCAAAATCTTCAGTTCGGCTCGATTCCGGACACCCTGCCGCCTACATTCAAAGGCGACATCTTAGACCTGGGATTATGATCCTCCGCGTGCCGTCATTTCTTGACGACACGCAGAGTCTCAGGGGCTACTATCTACACAGTGAAGGAAATATGCCCTAGAGGCAATAATAAAGTTATTATTTATTTCCTTATTTCATGATAAATGTTTATTATTCATGCTAGAATTGTATTAACCGGAAACATAATACATGTGTGAATACATAGACAAACAAAGTGTCACTAGTATGCCTCTACTTGACTAGCTCGTTAATCAAAGATGGTTATGTTTCCTAACCATGAACAATGAGTTGTTATTTGATTAACGAGGTCACATCATTAGTTGAATGATCTGATTGACATGACCCATTCCATTAGCTTAGCACCCGATCGTTTAGTATGTTGCTATTGCTTTTCTTCATGACTTATACATGTTCCTATGACTATGAGATTATGCAACTCCCGTTTGCTGGAGGAACACTTTGGGTGCTACCAAACGTCACAACGTAACTGGGTGATTATAAAGGAGCATTACAGGTGTCTCCAAAGGTAGATGTTGGGTTGGCGTATTTCGAGATTAGGATTTGTCACTCCGATTGTCGGAGAGGTATCTCTGGGCCCTCTCGGTAATACACATCACATAAGCCTTGCAAGCATTACAACTAATATGTTAGTTGTGAGATGATGTATTACGGAACGAGTAAAGAGACTTGCCGGTAACGAGATTGAACTAGGTATTGGATACCGACGATCGAATCTCGGGCAAGTAACATACCGATGACAAAGGGAACAACGTATGTTGTTATGCGGTCTGACCGATAAAGATCTTCGTAGAATATGTGGGAGCCAATATGGGCATCCAGGTGCCGCTATTGGTTATTGACCGGAGATGTGTCTCGGTCATGTCTACATTGTTCTCGAACCGTAGGGTCCGCACGCTTAACGTTACGATGACAGTTATTATGAGTTTATGCATTTTGATGTACCGAAGGTTGTTCGGAGTCCCGGATGTGATCACGGACATGACGAGGAGTCTCGAAATGGTCGAGACGTAAAGATTGATATATTGGAAGCCTATGTTTGGACATCGGAAGTGTTCCGGGTGAAATCGGGATTTTACCGGATTACCGGGAGGGTTACCGGAACCCCCCGGGAGCCAAATGGGCTAACATGGGCCTTAGTGGAAAGGTGAGAAGGCAGCCCACATAGGGCTGCGCCTCCCCCCCTCTCCCTAGTCCTATTAGGACTAGGAGAGGGGCCGGCCACCTCTCTCTCCCTCTCCCCTTTAAGGAATCCTATTAGGAATAGGATTGAGGGGGGGAGTCCTACTCCCGGTAGGAGTAGGACTCCTCCTGCGCCTCCCTCCTTGGCCGGCCAGCCTCCCCCCTTCATCCTTTATATATGGGGGCAGGGGACACCCCAAGACACACAAGTTGATCCTTGAGATCGTTCCTTAGCCGTGTGCGGTGCCCCCTGCCACCAAATTCCACCTCGATCATACCGTTACAGTGCTTAGGCGAAGCCCTGCGTCGGTAGTACATCAAGATCGTCACCACGCCGTCGTGCTGACGGAACTCTTCCTCGATGCTTTGCTGGATCGGAGCCCGAGGATCGTCATCGAGCTGAACGTGTGCTAAGAACTCGGAGGTGCCGGAGTAACGGTGCTTGGATCGGTCGGATCGGGAAGAAGACGTACGACTACTTCCTCTACGTTGTGTCGACGCTTCCGTTGCGATCTACAAGGGTACGTAGATCATACTCTCCCCTCTCGTTGCTATGCATCACCATGATCTTGCGTGTGCGTAGGAAATTTTTGAAATTACTACGTTCCCCAACACACAGGGCGCATCTTACTCATGCGCAACTGACAAAAGTATACATTATCTAATGTACCTCGAAACCCGTTAGCAAACTTTTGACGGCCTCATACAATCCGCTCTCTACGGATGAAATCCTTTCAATCACCGTGCCCATCAATGCGTGGTGCTCCTCTGAGATAGAAGCTCGCCCCAGCAGAATCTTTAGCTCCTCCGACCGAGCACCAGACGGTGCCGGGCTCGTCCCATGACCTCTTTCGAAGGCCGGACGCGGAGAACCTTGGGGGGCCGCATAGCCACCTTCCGCCCCTACCGGATTTGGAGAAACCCTCCGCGACGACACCTCAGGGTCGCCCACCTCGCTAGGCAGCACGGCAGGGGTAGGTGTCCCGCTCTCCATCATCTCCGAAAGGAGATCCCCCGAAGACGAGCTCTGCTGAGAAGGGCTGAGGTCCGAGCTACAATATAAAGGTTTGGTTAATCTTCTCAGATATAAATGAAGGACTTCCCTCATCCCTCAAAAGGAAAATCTTTTCTCCACTTACGGCTCACTGGAGGGCTGATCCCCTTGAGGGCATAGTCCGGCCGAGGAACTCCCCGGTGTCGGACCCTCTGACGAGGATTTTCTCCCCCATTTCGAGGCCATGGTTTCCGGGTCGTCAGAGGTGGCTCTCTTCTTCCCCTTAGGAGAGGAATTGTCGTTTCCTCCCTTCGGAGCAGCCTCCTTCGAGGAGGCCATAGCTTCCTTGTCCTCCCCCTCCAAAGGCATTATCTCCAGCATCCTTACCAGCACGGGATCCGTCCTGGTTTCAGGAAGGGGAGCCGGACACCTGATCAGCTTTGCCTTCGCTATCCACTCCTGTTTAAAAGGACGGCTCTTTTAGGGGCAAGTTTATGACAATTATACGGATAGAAGGTCCGGACGCAAGGTTGCTTACTTGAGTATCCGGGCGATTGCAGCTTAGGCCTGCGTCCTTGGTTAAATCCGGACACAACTTTTGTGATCCGAAGAACAGTCTATACATCTCCGCGGGCGTTGCGCCCATAAAGTTCTGGAGAGCTCGCGGTCCCTCTGGATTAAACTCCCACAAGCGAAGGGGGCGGCGTTTGCCGGGCAATATTCGGCGAATCAGCATGACCTGCGTCACCTTCACCAAGCTGAGGTCTCCTTCCAAGAGATCCTTAATCCGGCCCTGTAACAGGGGCACGTCTTTGGGCAAACCCCAATCTAACCCTCTGTTAACCCATGACGCTAGCCGTGGTGGGGGAACCGAGCGAAAGGCAGGAAGCGCCACCCACTTGGTGCTCCGGGAAGCGGTGATATAAAACCACTCTCGTTGCCACAAGCCTAGCTCCTCTTGAAAAGAGCCCTCGGGCCATGGAGCATCAGCATTTTTGCTTATAACAGCGCCTCCGCACTCTACGTGCCGTCCCTTGATCATCTTCGGCTCCACTTTGAAAGTCTTGAGCCATAATCCAAAGTGAGGGGTAACACGAAGGAACGCTTCGCATACAATGATAAACAAGGAGATATGGAGGATGGACTCCGGAGCTAAGTCGTGGAATTCCAACCCGTAATAAAACAGCAGTCCCCTCACAAAGGGGTCCATCGGGAAGCCTAACCCCCGAAGGAAGTGAGACACGAACACTACGCTCTCACCGGGCTGGGGACTGGGGATAGCCCGCATTTGAGCAAGCAACCTGTGTGAAATTTCGGCAATCAAGAACTTAGCCTCTCTCAACTTTAGCACGTCCTCCTCCGTGACGGAGGAGGGCATCCATCGGCCTTGAAGGTCGGAACCGGACATTGTCGAAGGTCTGAGGCGCCCGGAATCTGGAGCCTAGGGTGTTGGAACTCGAGGCGAGGGGCGAACTTGTTTTGGGATTGGAGAAAAGGAGTAAGGCCCTAGTCTCTTTATAAGAGGTTGAATACTAGGAGCCCTCCCCGTAACCGTTCGGGACTCGCCTTTAATCGAGAAAACATGCTAACGGGCACGATTGGGTTACCCACATCCGTATTGATGTGAATCTCGTAAAAGGGGGGCACACGATCTCTGCTTTGACAAGACGTGCCAAGGAAACCGCCTCGCAAAACACGCTGAGGTGGAAAAGTGAAAACGATTCGAATGAAGGACTTGGCTGTAGTGTGATGACGCACTGTGGAATACGTCAGCAGAATTGATTTGTGTTAATATTATTCTCTCTAGGGAAATATGTGGAAGCTTATTTTGCAGAGCCGGACACTACTCTTGGTGTTTACAATCTTCTATGAAGAACTTGGAGGAGGAACCCTCCTTGCAATGCCGAAGACAATTTGCGCACCGGACTCGTCGTCATTGAAGCCTGGTTCAGGGGCTACTGAGGGAGTCCTGGATTATGGGGTGTTCGGGTAGCCGGACTATACCTTCAGCCGGACTCTTGGACTATGAAGATAAAAGATTGAAGACTTCGTCCTGTGTCCGGATGGGACTTTCCTTGGCGTGGAAGGCAAGCTTGGCGATGCGGATATTCAAGATCTCCTACCATTGTAACCGACTTTATGTAACCCTAACCCTATCCGGTGTCTATATAAACCAGAGGGTTGTAGTCCGTAGGCAATCAACTCCATATACAACAATCATACCATAGGCTAGCTTCTAGGGTTTAGCCTCCTTGATCTCGTGGTAGATCTACTCTTGTACTACCTATATCATCAATATTAATCAAGCAGGACGTAGGGTTTTACCTTCATCAAGAGGGCCCGAACCTGGGTAAAACATCGTGTTCCCTGCCTCCTGTTACCATCCGGCCTAGACGCACAGTTTGGGACCCACTACCGGAGATCCGCCGGTTTTGACACTGACATTTTGTAACCGAGTTATCGGTAACTGGCAGGAGCCATATGGTTGTCGCTTTATTGTATGCAATGCAATTGCGCTGTAATGCTTTAGTTTATCACTAAGCGGTAGCGATAGTCGTGGAAGCATAAGATTGGCAAGATGACAATGATGCTACGATGGTGATCAAGGTGTCGTGCCGGTGACGATGGTGATCGTGACGGTGCTTCGGAGATGGAGATCACAAGCACAAGATGATGATGGCCATATCATATAACTTATATTGATTGCATGAGATGTTTATATTTTATGCATCTTATTTTGCTTTGATTGACGGTAGCATTATAAGATGATCTCTCACTAAATTTCAAGATAAAAGTGTTCTCCCTGAGTATGCACGATTGCCAAAGTTCGTCGTGCCCAGACACCACGTGATGATCGGGTGTGATAAGCTCTACGTCCATCTACAATGGGTGCACGCCAGTTTTGCACACACAGAATACTCAGGTTAAACTTGACAAGCCTAGCATACGCAGATATGGCCTCGGAACACTGAGACCGAAAGGTCGAGCGTGAATCATATAGTAGATATGATCAACATATTGATGTTCACCATTGAAAGCTACTCCATTTCACGTGATGGTCGGTTATGGTTTAGTTGATTTGGATCACGTGATCACTTAGAAGATTAGAGGGATGTCTTTCTAAGTGGGAGTACTTAAGTAATATGATTAATTGAACTTAAATTTATCATGAACTTAGTCCTGGTAGTATTAGCATATCTATGTTGTAGATCAATAGCTCGCGATGTTGCTCCCCGTTTAATTTTTTATATGTTCCTAGAGAAAACTAAGTTGAAAGACGTTAGTAGCAATGATGCGGGTTGGATCCGTGATCTGAGGATTATCCTCATTGTTGCACAGAAGAATTATGTCTTTGATGCACCGCTAGGTGATAGACCTATTGCAGGAGTAGATGCAGACGTTATGAACGTTTGGCTAGCTCAATATGATGACTACTTGATAGTTTAGTGCACCATGCTTAACAGCTTAGAATCAGGACTTCAAAGACGTTTTGAACGTCATGGACCATATGAGATGTTCCAGGAGTTGAAGTTAATATTTCAAGTAAAAACCCGAGTTGAGAGATATGAAGTCTCCAACAAGTTCTATAGAGAAAAGATGGAGGATAATAGCTCAAGCAGTGAGCATGTGCTCAGATTGTCTGGGTACTACAATCGCTTGAATCAAGTGGGAGTTAATCTTCCAGATAAAATAGTGATTGACATAATTCTCTAGTCACCATCACCAAGTTATTAGAACTTCGTGATGAACTATAATATGCAAGGGATAATGGAAAAGATTCCCAAGCTCTTCGTGATGCAAAAATCGGCGAAGGTAGAAATCAAGAAAAACATCAAGTGTCGATGGTGGACAAGACCACTAGTTTCAAGAGAAAGGGCAAAGGGAAGAAGGGGAACTTCAAGAAGAACGACAAACAAGTTGCTGCTCAAGTGAAGAAACCCAAGTCTGGACCTAAGCTTGAGACTAAGTGCTTCTACTGCAAAGGGACTAGTCACTGGAAGCGGAACTACCCCAAGTATTTGGCGGATAAGAAGGATGGCAAAGCGAACAAAGGTATATTTGATATACATATTATTGATGTGTATTTTACTAGTGTTCGTAGCAACCATAGTATTTGATACTGGTTCAGTTGCTAAGAGTAGTAACTCGAAACGGGAGTTTCAGAATGAATAGAGACTAGTTAAGGGTGAAGTGACGATGTGTGTTGGAAGTGGTTCCAAGATTGATATGATCATCATCGCACACTCCCTATACTTTCGGGATTAGTGTTGAACCTAAATAATTTTTATTTGGTGTTTGCGTTGAGCATGAATATGATTTGATCATGTTTATTGCAATACGGTTATTCATTTAAGTAAGAGAATAAATTGTTGTTCTATTTACATGAATAAAACCTTCTATGGTCATACACCCAATGAAAATGATTTGTTGGATCTCGATCATGGTGATACACATTCTCATAATATTGAAGCCAAAAGATGCAAAGTTAATAATGATAGTGCAACTTATTTGTGGCACTGCCGTTTAGGTCATATTGCTGTAAAGCGCATGAAGAAAATCCATGCTGATGGGCTTTTGGAATCACTTGATTATGAATCAGTTGATGCTTGCGAACCGTGCCTCATGGGCAAGATGACTAAGACTCCGTTCTCCGGAACAATGGAGCGAGCAACAGATTTGTTGGAAATCATACATACTGATGTATGTGGTCCGATGAATATTGAGGCTTGCGGCAGGTATCATTATTTTCTGATCTTCACAGATGATTTGAGCAAATATGAGTATATCTACTTGATGAAACACAAGTCTGAAATATTTGAAAAGTTCAAAAAATTTCAGAGAAAAGTGGAGAATCATCGTAACAAAAATAAAAGTTTCTACGATATGATCGCAGAAGTAAAATATTTGAGTTACGAGTTTGGCCTTCAGTTAAAACAATGTGAAATAGTTTCTCTACTCACGCCACCTGGAACACCACAGTGTAATGGTATGTCCGAACGTCGTAACCGTGCTTTATTAGATATGGTGCGATCTATGATGTCTCTTACCGATTACCACTATCGTTTTGGGGTTATGCATTAGAGACAACTACATTCATGTTAAATAGGGCACCATCTAAATCCGTTGAGACGACACCGTATGAACTGTGGTTTGGCGAGAAACCTAAGCTGTCGTTTCTTAAAGTTTGGGACTGCGATGCTTATGTGAAAAAGTTTCAACATGATAAGCTCGAACCCAAATCGGAGAAGTAAATCTTCATAGGATACCCAAAAGAAAATGTTGGGTACACCTTCTATCACAGATCCGAAGGCAAGTTATTCATTGCTGAGAATGGATCCTTTCTAGAGAAGGAGTTTCTCTCGAAAGAACTGAGTGGGAGGAAAGTGGAACTTGATAAGGTAATTGTACCTTCTCCCTTATTGGAATGTAGTTCATCACAGAAATCTATTCCTGTGACTACTACACCAATTAGTGAGGAAGCTAATTATGATGATCATGTAACTTTAGATCAAGTTACTACCAAACCTCGTAGGTAAACCAGAGTGAGATCCGCACTAGAGTGGTACGGTAATCCTGTTCTGGAGGTCATGTTACTTGACCATGACGAGCCTACGGACTATGAGGAAGCGATGATGAGCCCAGATTCCGCGAAATGGCTTGAGGCCATAAAATCTGAGATGGGATCCATGTATGAGAACAAAGTATGGACTTTGGTTGACTTGCCCGAGGATCAGCAAGCCATAGAAAATAAATGGATCTTCAAGAGGAAGACGGACGCTGGTAGTAGTGTTACTATCTACAAAGCTAGAATTGTCGCAAAAAGGTTTTCGGCAAGTTCAAGGTGTTGACTACGATGAGAGTTTCTCACTCGTATCTATGCTTAAGTCTGTCCGAATCATGTTAGCAATTGCCGCATTTTATGAAATCTCGCAAATGGATAAACAAAACTGCATTCCTTAATGGATTTATTAAAGAAGAGTTGTATATGATGCAACTAGAAGGTTTTGTCAATCCTAAAGGTACTAACAAAATATGCAAGCTCCAGCGATCCATCTATGGACTGGTGCAAGCATCTCGGAGTTGGAATATACGCTTTGATAAGTTGATCAAAGCATATAGTTTATATAGACTTGCGGTGAAGCCTGTATTTACGACAAAGTGAGTGGGAGCACTACAACATTTCTGATAAGTATATGTATGACTTATTGTTGATCGGAGATGATGTAGAATTATTCTGCGAAGCATAAAGGAATGTTTGAAAGGAGTTTTTTTTCAAAGAAAGACCTCGGTGAAGCTGCTTACGTATTGAGCATCAAAATCTATAGAGATAGATCAAGACGCTTGATAAGTTTTTCAATGAGTACATACCTTGACAAGATTTTGAAGTAGTTCAAAATGTAACAGTCAAAGAAGGAGTTCTTGCCTATGTTACAAAGGTGTGAAGTTGAGTAAGACTCAAAACCCGACCACGGCAGAAGATAGAGAGAGAATGAAAGTCATTCCCTATGCCTTAGCCATAGGTTCTATAAAGTATGCCATGCTGTGTACCAAACCTATTGTATACCCTGCCCTGAGTTTGGCAAGGGAGTACAATAGTGATCTAGGAGTAGATCACTGGACATTGGTCAAAATTATCCTTAGTGGAATAAGGATATGTTTCTCGAGTATGGAGGTGACAAAAGGTTCGTCGTAAAGAATTACGTTGATGCAAGTTTTGACACTGATCCAGATGACTATAAGTCTCAATCTGGATACATATTGGAAGTGGGAGCAATTAGCTAGAGTAGCTCTGTGCAGAGCATTATTGACATAGAAATTTGCAAAATACGTACGGATCTGAATGTGGCAGACCCGTTGACTAAACTTCTCTCACAAGCAAAACATGATCACACCTTAGTGCTCTTTGGGTGTTAATCACATAGCGATGTGAACTAGATTATTGACTCCAGTAAACCCTTTGGGTGTTGGTCACATGTCAATGTGAACTATGGGTGTTAATCACATGGTGATGTGAACTTTTGATGTTAAATCACATGGCGATGTGAACAAGATTATTGAATCTATTGCAAGTGGGAGACTGAAGGAAATATGCCCTAGAGGCAATAATAAAGTTATTGTTTATTTCGTTATATCATGGTAAATGTTTATTATTCATGCTAGAATTGTATTAACCGGAAACATAATACATATGTGAATACATAGACAAACAATATGTCACTAGTATGCCTCTACTTGACTAGCTCGTTGAATTAAAGATGGTTAAGTTTCGTAGCCATAGACATGAGTTGTCATTTGATTAACGGGGTCACATCATTAGAGAATGATGTGATTGACTTGACCCATTCCGTTAGCATAGCACTTGATCGTTTAGTTTGTTGCTATTGCTTTCTTCATGACTTATACATGTTCCTATGACTATGAGATTATGCAACTCCCGTTTACCGGAGGAACACTTTGTGTGCTACCAAATTTCACAACGTAATTGGGTGATTATAAAGGTGCTCTACAGGTGTCTCCGAAGGTACTTGTTGGGTTGGCGTATTTCGAGATTAGGATTTGTCACTCCGATTGTCGGAGAGGTATCTCTGGGCCCTCTCGGTAATGCACATCACTTAAGCCTTGCAAGAATTGCAACTAATGAGTTAGTTGCCGGATGATGTATTATGGAACGAGTAAAGAGACTTTCCGGTAATGAGATTGAACTAGGTATTGAGATACCGACGATCGAATCTCGGGCAAGTAACATACCAATGACAAAGGGAACAACGTATGTTGTTATGCGGTCTGACCGATAAAGATCTTCGTAGAATATGTGGGAACCAATATGAGCATCCAGGTTCTGCTATTGGTTATTGACCGGAGACGTGTCTCGGTCATGTCTACATTGTTCTCGAACCCGTAGGGTCCGCACGCTTAAGGTTTCGATGACAGTTATATTATGAGTTTATGAGTTTTGATGTACCGAAAGAGTTCGGAGTCCCGGATGAGATCAGGGACATGATGAGGAGTCTCGAAATGGTCGAGACGTAAAGAGATATATTGGACGACTATATTCGGACATCGGAAAGGTTCCGAGTGATTCGGGTATTTTTCGGAGTACCGGAGAGTTACGGGAATTCGCCGGGGAGTATATGGGCCTTATTGGGCCATACGGGAATAGAGGAGAGAGGCCAAAAGGAAGGAGGCGCGCGCCCCCCCTCTGGTCCGAATTGGACAAGGGGTGCAACCCATTTTTCCTTGTTCCTCTCCCCTCTTTCCTTCTCTCCCACTCCAACAAGGGAAGGAGGAGTCCTACTCCCGGTGGGAGTAGGACTCCCCCCTTGGCGCGCCCTCCTCCTAGGCCGGCTGCTTCCCTCCCTTGCTCCTTTATATACGGGGGCAGGGGGCACCCCATAGACACAACAATTGATCATTGATCTCTTAGCCGTGTGCGGTGCCCCCCTCCACCATAATCCTCGATAATATTGTAGCGGTGCTTAGGCGAAGCCTTGCGACTGTAGAACATCAAGATCGTCACCACGCCGTCGTGCTGACGGAACTCTTCCCCGACATTCTGCTGGATCAGAGTCCGGGGATCGTCATCGAGCTGAACGTGTGCTAGAACTCGGAGGTGCCGTAGTTTCGGTGCTTGATCGGTCGGGCCGTGAAGACGTACGACTACATCAACCGCGTTGTGATAACGCTTCCGCTTCTTGTCTACGAGGGTACGTAGACAACACTCTCCCCTCTCGTTGCTATGCATCACCATGATCTTGCGTGTGTGTAGAATTTTTTTGAAATTACTACGTTCCCCAACACCCGAAGATCTGGGTGGAAGCTGAGGGGGCCGCGAACGAATCCCCCTTTTTTTTAGAAAAGGAGAATGACCCCCGGCCTCTGCATCTGGACGATGCATACGGCCACAAACGTCTAACTTCTTGCACTCACGGCTTGTATTGTGTGTTGGAGGTCGTCAGCGCATAGCGTCTCGTCGTACCTCTTGACATTGCCTGCCTCCCGGCCTTTTGGTGTCAGGTCATTATTGGGCGGTCTATGGGCACCCGTTGCATGGTGTGTTTGCTTCTCTTGGAGCTCGGTTGTCCTGTGAACAACTTTGATGAGGTTGGCGAGGATTCTGGGGTCAGCGGGTGCGGCTCCGAGCTTGTTGACCAACATGACCCCTTCTTGTATGCCCAGCGCTGCTGTAAGGCGCTCCGTTGGGTTGTTTTCGTTAGTGGCTTCCTTGTCATTCTCACAATTAACGGCCTCTGGCTTTTGTTGATGGCCTCCATGCCATACTCGCCTGGTGTGGTTTATCATTGCTTATTCCTTTTTTGCGGCTACTTCTGATAGCGTGTGGCGCACAGCCCCAGGCTTGAGGATCTCGCGAAGCTCATCCTCTTGGGATTGGGGTGGGTTGCCCTCATGGGTTGTTGGGCTCGGGAGCTTCGTGGATTTTTCCACCATTGTGGTGGTTGAGTGCGGTGCACTGCTACTTTTGCGAACATCGCCTTGTGTAGACAAATCGGCTGCGGGGCGTATGGTTCGGCGCCTTCCTCTGTTTCCTGTTGTTCGCAAAATTTCAAGGTGTTTTGCTGTTCGCCTCGGCCTTTCTACTATGGAGATCTGATTTTAGTTGGCGAGGTTGCAGCATTTTCAGACTCGGCCTCTTTTGGTGAGGTCGGTTCGCCGTCTGCGTCCTTGTGGTCTGGTAATGTGTAACGACCCGAGACCGATGCTCTAAACGTCTTCCATATATTTTGAGTTTCATCGTGCATGTTTTATTTGTTTGTTACATTTTATCATGGCATCATACGCATTGCATCCGCATCTTTTAAAGCCTGCATCTGTTTGTAGTTGTCGCATCTCCTCATTGTCTTCATTGTCCTTTCTGAGGCTAACCAGGTTTTTTCCGAGTCCCTCTTGTCTGACCACCTAATCTCTCTGCAGAGTCATGGACCACCCCTTCACAACCTCGCGCGCGTCCGAAACTCGCCCCTGAACCCGAACTGCTCAGTCGTCACCATTGGGTCCGAATCATCCCCAAACATCCCTAAAACATCTTTGGTTTCTTATTTGGACTACCTAACCTATTTATCTCGGACCGTCCGATTAAGATTGGAGGGACCAAACAACCCCTACTCAAATCCACTTGCTATATATAGTGGACAACCTAGGATCTAGGTAGACTGTCCCATCCTTCCCATTCGTGTCGCCGCCACACTCCACCGGACTGAGATCCAGTGCCTTTATCAAGTGAAGTCACGCTGCAACTTTACCCTTCTAATCTCCATCCAAAACATATCCAACGGTGTACGTTAGACATAGGCAAAAACTTCAGCAGTTATCAGTTTGGGCAAGGGCGGGCAGGAAATTGGGGGTTCGCGGGCTATAGCGCCTCGTCCGGAACACTCCCGCGCCACCGGAGGAGAGGAGGGGCAGGTCGCGCCGCCACCGGAGGAGGAGAGGAGGGGCAGGTCACGCCATCGTCGCTCGGGGAGAGGAGGGTCAGCCGCCGCCGGAGAAGAGGAGGGGCGGGCGCACCGTCGCTGGGGAGAGGAGGGGCGTGCGCGCCGTCGCTGGGGAGAGGAGGGGCGGCCGGCGCCGGAGGAGAGGAGGGGCGGGCCACGCCGTCGCTGTGGGAGAGGAGGGCCGGCCGCGGTGGAGGACAAGGTCCATCGCTGCATAAGAGGTAATTTACAGGTCCATCGCTACAGAAATCGTTGCAGAAATTGCAGATGAGATTCGTCTTTGCCCCAGTACATATTTGTTCCATACTTAGGCACTTTGATTTTGGTTTAGCGTGTCAGGAGGAAAATGTACCTCAGCAGGCATTCGCAAACTTAAACGCCTCCAGCATTTTGTCTGAAAATACATATATTAAATTTCATTATTGCTGGACATGTTTGTTCATGTACATAGTGCGATGGAATCTTGGAATCTATAATTACTGCCCAGAGGATGATCACTCCTGCAGTTATCTGAGAGCAAGCAAGTTCTGCATAAGTCGTTCTAGTCTTAGGCCCAATTTTTGTTTTCTTGTTCATACTTGCATTGAGAATGTTCATACTTCAAATATCACTTTGAGTGAATATGAATTACTAAATTAGGAAGATGTGCATGGCTGACGGTTTACTGTCATCGTGTCCTACCATTTCTACGGATTTCATCTATAACAATTGCTGCACATCTTTTCCCTGTTACTATGGTTGATAACTTGATACCTGAATTAAATTCCTACTTTTGCCTGAATACCAGTACCTGCTTGCTCTTGGTTGAGTCATCCAGTGAATATGTTGAGTGCCTGAATACATGGTACCTCAAGACTGGCTAGAACATGAATATGTAGGACTAGGACCAGTAGGCGTGAGAGAGGAGCAGCCTGTAGGCAAAGGGAACGTGCCTAGCTGGCTCTAATGCATTTTTTTGGTTCAGATTTATTTTACTTATTTGAGTAATTTTTAACTGAACTTTTTAGCATACAAATATTGTCACTAACTGAACTTTGTCCAGGCGTGAGTAACTGAAGTTAGCATGAGTGCTCTGCTCTAAAAATTGAGAACTCTATTGTGCCTGACAATTTCCAGTGTTGTGGGATGGCAAAAAGTGGTAAGGGAATACCTCAAGTTGGTATGAGGTTCAGAAGTGTAGATGAGGCTTGGGCATTTTGGAATGCATATGGGGGTCACACCGGCTTTGATGTGAGAAGGAGATACGCAAACAAAAGCAGACTTGATGGTCAGGTTGGTTCATGAAGATTTGTTTGTTCCAACAAGGGTCATCGAAGAAAAGGGCTAACTGACACAGCACCAAAGCGTTTTAGATCTGAAACAAGAACCAATTGCCAAGCTCATATGTGTTTCCAATTGGATCAAGAGGCCGGAAATTATGAAGTAACTGAGGTTGTGCTTGAACACAACCACTTGCTTCAATTGCCACAACCCCGCCACTTGATGATATCCCAAAGAAAGATTTCAGAACGACAAGCTTTTGAAATTGAAACCGCTGATGATTCCGGCATTATGCCACAAGCTGCACATGAGTTTGCTTCTCATCAAGTTGGTGGACCGATTAACCTTGGATATACTTGCCGTGACCAAAAAAATCATTTGCGAACCAAGCGACAGAGGGAGTTGGCTTTTGGACAAGCTGGAAGTATGTTGAAATATTTTCGTGAAAAAATTGCTGACAATCCATCATTCCAATATGCACTACAGTTGGATTGTGAGGAGGATATAACCAACATATTCTGGGCTGATGCTAAAATGATCCTTGACTATGCGCATTTTGGTGATGTTGTCACTTTTGACACTACTTTTGGCACAAATAAAGAGTATAGGCCATTTGGTGTTTTTCTTGGGCTCAATCAGTTTAGAGAAACCACTATTTTTGGTGCTGCCTTGCTGTTTGATGAAACGAAGGACTCATTTATATGGCTATTTGAGACTTTTCTAGCTGCGCATAATGGACGACAACCTAGAACTATTTATATGGATCAAGATGTAGCAATGGGAAAAACTATAGAGAAAGTATTCACGGAATCATATCACGGGCTGTGCACCTTTCACATTATGATGAATGATGTCAAACATTTATCTCCAGTCAAGGATGATGAGAAAGATGAAGGGGAGGTGGAAGAGGAAGATGAAGGGGAGGAGGAATCTCATATTCTCTCTGATTTTAGTGCTTGTATGTATGGCTATGAGGACAAGGCAGCATTTCAAGAAGCATTTGACAACATGAGACATAAAGTGCATAAGCAAACTTGGTTAGATAGCATCTACAAGGTGAAAGAAAAATGGGCTGAATGTTATATGAGAGATGTCTTCAGTTTGAGAGTGAGAAGTACACAACTAAGTGAGAGTTTCAACAATGCATTGAAGAACCATTTGAAATTTGATTTCCATATTGTCCGATTCTTGAAGCATTTTGAGAGAACGGTTGAAGTAAAAAGGAGAAAGGAATTGGAATCTGAATATGAGGCAAGAAAAAAATTGCCAAGAATCATGATGTGCACACCCATGTTGGTGCAAGCAAGTAAAGTGTACACTCCAACTATTTTTGAATCTTTCCAAAGTGAATATGAAAGATCCATGGCTGCTTGCACTAGAGTGTTGGAGGAAAATAACCAATTTGCTGTTGCCATTGGGAGGTTGCATGGTGATTTGACCTATGAGGAGGAGGAGCGCATAGTGATTGGTGATCCGTTGAACCAAACCGCTTCATGTAGTTGTCAAATGTTCGATAGGGCTGGAATATTGTGTGGGCATAGTTTGAAAGTTCTTGATTTGATGAATGTAAAGACATTGCCAACACATTATCTCCTAAAGAGATGGACTAGAGAAGCACGCAACGGAAGTATACATGACATGCAAGGAAGGAAAGTGGTAGAAAATCCAAAATTGGAAGCTCAACTTTGGTACAAAGATATGTCTCATAAATTTCATGATATGACATATAAAATAGCCAACTCTCTCGAATGTCGTTTGATTCTAGAAGATGCACTTGCTTGTCTTTGGCCACAACTAGAGGATAAACTCAATGCATCAGCCACCGGTGCTACTGATGCATGTTCCAATGACCAAGAAAATGTTGTTCCAAATGTGCAGCAAGCCAATGACTTGCTTAGTTCTGCACGACTGAAGAAAAAGGAGGTTTCATCTAAAAATTTGAGGAGAAAGCCAACCTGGTTTGATAAGTTACGCAAAGGACGAAAGCCAACTAAATCAGCGGCAACGACAAAAAAGGAGCAAAGGTAAGGTGTAGTATGTATGTAATATGAGTTGTTATTCATTCTTGTACTAACAAAATAAGTTTTCATTTTCATTAGCAGCAACAACAACAACAAAAGAAAAAAAAATAGTGCGCAGCCTCAAGTGCAAGTCGAGAACAATGGCAATAGTCTGCAACCTGAAGTGCAAGTGCGGGTGAAAGAAAGTAGTGAGAAGCGTCAAGAATATGATACAATTGACAGCTTTACCGAGCTCTTGACAACTTCACGAGTTGACGATCATATCTTTATGATGATATGATCTAGTATCTTCAAAGTTGTTAGGTAGTATTTTGGACAGTGCTAACAACAGTATTTTGGGGGGGTTGCGATAGTCTCTTTTGGCCTAAATGTATAAGTAAAATGGCCTGCTTTTGTGTAGATGATTACTCAACATTGACACTTATTGCTGTAGCATTCGGACATTATGCGCTGCAGCCTTTTAATATCAAGTTCTACTGGATTTAGTGTCAACTGCAATTGATTTATTCCACTTTGATTGCATAATGCACTACTGTATAACTAGACCAAATTTTGTTTTATAGTCTGCTCATGAGTATCTACAGATCTTTATTTTTTGGATTTTAATCTGTTCAAATAAAACTGAGTTCAAGTGCCATTGCATCGTTGTTTGCAGCTAGTCTGTATTGATGTTTGCTGCTATGCTGAAAACTGCTAAGTGTTGAGAGCCTTTCCCCTTGTGTGATCTGGACCGTAGGATGTGGATTGGATAGAGATTAGAAGGGTAAAGTTGCAGCGTGACTTCACTTGATAAAGGCACCGGATCTCAGTCCCACTCCACCTGGTCTCCTCCTCGTTTTCCCCATGGACCCAATCCCACACGCAGCCAAGCCTCCACCTTCTTCCCGATTCCACTCCAGTCGCCAACGCATAGGAGAGGAGCTCCTCGATCCCCTTGGCTCCAACCTCTGCGTCGTGGCCTCGAGCTCGACCTCGCCTTGATGACCGGCTCCACTTCGGATGACCACCTCCAGGACCCCCTCCGTCGCGCCCTCGCCCCACGCCGGCAAGCGATCCCATCGTCAAGCTGCTCCGACCCGCAGGTCCTCCTCAGCGCGTCTTCTCTCTGTTTCTCATTAGCTCCTGCTACTACCTCTAACCGTGTCGTCGTCGTGTTTCTCCTGCAAGGGCCGCGCCACCAAGCCCAAGAACGACGTTGGCCTCCTCAACTCTCGTCGCTGCCTCCAATTCAAGCCGCCAGACCGCTGCTTCACCTCCCCATGCCTGGGTTCGTGCCCCCGCAAGCTGCGCTCGAGGCAGCTGCCTCCTCGCGTGCTGAGGCGTGAGCACAACCCTGTGGCCCTGCCTCTGCCCGAGCTCCTCCAGCAGCTCCCCATCACCCTCGATTCCGCCCCGTCGTCCGGCCGACACCGGCGGCCGGAACCTCACCAGAGATGAGTGCCCGACAGCCCTGCTCCTTTCCCCTCATGCTTATCTATCTCTCTCTTTCTCATGATGTCCCTCTCCCTCTCTCTGCTTTCGCTCACAAGAGACCACCATGGCCGCTGCATCAAGCTCCGCCGCTGCGCTAACTTCCACCGCCCCATCCTCGCCTTGCCGGAGATGCCCCGCCTTCGTCAAGTCCCAGCGCCGCCAGCCTCTGCTCGCTCTGCATCGAGCAGAGGGGCTTCGCTCGTCCCGCACAGGCCTTCCCTACCCGCGTTGACCCTGCCTCTAGCGCCCCGCTTCCTCTCTAAGGCCCAGATCCCACCCCAACCGGCCTGCTTCCGCCAAGGCCCAGGGTGAGCAGCCCCCGGCCTTTTCCTCTGTTGGGCTTCCTATTCAGATGCGGGCCGTATCTTGTTTTTTCCAGTTTTGTGAATTTGCTAATTATTCCAGGAAAACTGCATATTTACATATTGCACCCTCATGTTCATGCATATGATAACTTCATAACCGTGCATCGGATTAAAACAAACTAAATATGTAACATGCTTAGAATTTTATCTAGTTTCATAATATGCTGCTTTCATCCATGTTAAAAATGTTTAAGTTATTGTTTGCATTATTTTGCTCAAAATGTCATGTTAAAATGGTTTATTTCATAACTAAATAACCGTAGCTCCGAATTAAATAAACTTTATATGTAAATGGGGTGGAAAATGCATAGATTAACATGGTGTCATTACTTTGCATGTTTAACAACTCTAAAATTGTGTATAGGGCAGAATACTAGCAAATTCGACATATGCATATGGGGATTTTCCGAAATTGTTGTTTGTTATTTCCGGCCTCATTTAAACTTGCCTAAATAGTTAGTTTAGTTATGTTTCACCTCTTGCCATGTTTAACAATATTTAATATTGTTGGGTATATAAAGGAGAGAGAACTAAATAATCGAATGTGGTGTTTCGTCAATATGCAACCCGTTGCATATTGAGCTTCACTTAATTTGAAGTATTGTTTGTTGCACTTTGCCATGCCATGCCTTATTAAACCGGACATGAATCATACTTGATTGTGCATCATGCCATGATTATGCTTGTTGGTTTACTGTGTTGTTTTCTTCTTTCTGGTTGTGCTTCTTCTCGGTAGTACCGGTAATGTTGCAATTGTGAGGATTCGTTCGACTACGTTGGTTCGTCTACTTCAGGGATTCGGTCTTCTTCCTAGCGGGATTTCAGGCAAGATGACCGTTACCCTAAATATCACTACTATCTTTTCTTTGCTAGTTTTCTCGATGCTATTGCTATGTCGCGCTACCTACCACTTGTTTATCAAGCCTCCCAAATTGCCATGATAAGCCTCTAACCTTTTCCACCATCCCAGCATACCGTCGTTTGGCTATGTTACTGCTTTGCTCAGCCCCTCTTATAGCGTTGCTAGTTGTAGGCGCAGTATCAGGTTATCCATGTTCGGACATGGCTATCATGGGATATCACAATATCTCTTATTTAATTAATGCATCTATATACTTGGTAAAGGGTGGAAGGCTTAGCCTTTTGCTTGATGTTTTGTTCCACTCCTGCCACCCTAGTTTCCATCATACCAATGTTATGTTCCTTGATTTTGCGTTCCTAACACGGTCGGGGTTTATGGACCCCCTTAACAATTCGCTTTCAATAAAACTCTTCCAACAAGGCCCAACTTTGGTTTTACCATTTGCCTAATAACAACTAAAACTTGCATAGGGACTTACCGGTACCCGAGGATAATTAATCAAAAACTTGGGCCAATGCTCCTCATGAGTGTTGGTCCAAACTGGGTGATGTCCGGCGCCCCCTGGGCAACTAGGGTCTCAGCCAACCCGACGTCTTGCCCATCCGGTGTGCCCTGAGAATGAGGTACGTGCGACTCCTATCAGGATTGTCGATACATCGGGTGGTGTTGTTGGTTTTGTTTTACCATTGTCGAAATGTCTTGTGAACCGGGATTCTGAGCTTGATGAGGTTGTTTTAGAATGGAGGATTTTCCTCCGCGGATCATGAGAGTTTGTGATGGACTAAGTTGGGACACCCCTGCAGGGTTTAATCTTTTCGAGAGCCGTGCCCGCGGTTATGTGGAAGATGGGAAATTTATAATATCCGGTTGTCGAGAACTTGACACTAGATCCGAATTAAAATACACCAACTGCGTGCATAACCGTGACCGTGTCTTTTTGAGTGAATTTGAGAAGAGAACACAGTGGGGTTATGATTGACTCGTAAGTAGTTTAGGATCACTTCTTGATCATTACTAGATTGCGACCATTATGTGTAGTTTCTCTTCTTATTCTTGTACTCATAAGTTAGCCACCATACAAATGCGTAGTGCTGCTGCAACCTCACCACTTATCCATTCCATGCCCATTAAGCTTTGCTAGTCTTGATACCCATGATGATGGGATTGCTGAGTCCTCGTGGCTCACAGATTACTACAACAACATCTGCAGGTACAGGTAATGCGATGCTATGACGTGAGAGCGATGCTTGCTTGTTTTGGAGTTCTTCTTCTGCTTCTTCTCCGATCAAGGGATAGGTTCCGGGTCGGGAGCCTGGGATTAGCAGGGCAGGTGTCGTTCTTCTTTTTCGTTTGATTTCATTCATAGTCGGATACTGCTCTTTTGTATGATGATTGCTATGCATTGATGAACTGTTGTATTCATGTTGTAGCTTGTGGCGAGTGTAAGCCTTTATCTTGTATTCTCATCTATTCAGCACATGGTATGTTGTAATGATATCCACCTTGCTATGCGCTCGAAATGCGGTTGTGCTCCAATCATGAATTCATCACGTGATTGGGATAGAATCACATCTTGGACGCTACATAATGATAGCAGGTATGTAGTGTCGATGCTACAATCTGAGATCGTTTCATCAAGGAAGCAGTCTTCGGGTGTGTGGTCGATGTAGCAGTTGTCACACACCATGGCAACGAGCTATACGTTTTTCTAATGATGTTGATGGAGCTCGCTCTGATATGCAGCCCCGTGTTCTTTAGCCCGAACAAGAAGCGGCTGGCGGGGCTGGTCGCTGAGGTCATCGGAATCGGGAGTTTGCCATGTCCTCCGCGTTGGACAGGTGGTAAGCATAGTCGGAGGTCATTGTGCGTGTTGGTGATGAAGGCGACGTTGCCGATGTAGATCGTGCGTGTGAGACAGTCCGGTGGGTCAACCCGGCCCGCGTCATTCGCGATGAATGTCCGAGAGCCAATGGTTAGGCTTTCCCCTCGTGAGAGGCCACCAGAGGTAGAAAAAATCCGACCCATGATCGGTCTCCCGCCGGCACCACCCGTGCCTGCGTGCCAGCCGACAGAGGAGATTTCCATCAGATCCCTTGGTAGGGGTCCAAGTGCAGCTGGAAGTCATGATCGAAGGTCACACGAGGGGTTTATCCAGGTTTGGGCCACCGGAGAGTAATATCCTACGTCCTACTGGTTTCAGTCTTTCATAATGGAGGGATACCTCGTGCGAGGGGTTACAATGGTGTATGATATTGCTACCGAGAGTTCTCCTATCTAAAGATAGATGATCAGGAGGAACCCTAGACCCCCCCTTTATATAGACATGAGAGGTCTAGGGTTTACATGTTGGATGCGATCTGGGGCACCTCCATCCTCTAGTCTTGGGCGTCAAGAAGGTCATCTAGACTCCTAGGGTTAGCGTTGCATCGTGGGCCCATTAGGCCCCCTTGTAATTGATGAGGTCGGGCTCCTTGGCATTAGCCACCCCTGGTACAGGACCCCGCCATCTACCGTGACACCATGCTCAAGCTGGGCATCAATGAGAACTAGTTGCAGCCCAGCCGGACAGTGTTCCACGACATTGCCAGGGCACTCTTGCTCCCCTGTCGGCACGATCCGGCTGGACGTTTCATTCAGCACCAAGGGCCACTTCCACCATGAGCCGACCTGGTTCGAGGTGGTCGACCTGAGCAGCCCCTACCACACGCTCTTGGGCTGGCCCGTGCTGTCCAGATTCATGGCGGTGCCCCACTATGCCTACGTGAAGCTGAAGATGTCGGGTCCCAAGGGCATCATCGCCATCGCCGAGGACTACAAGAAGTCCCTCGAGTGCGCTGCAGCCGGCTCCCGGCTGGCCGAGCCTTTGGTCATCGCTGAAGAGAAGCGCTAGTTCGACCGGCTCGTGGCTCTGGCGAGCGAGCAGGTAATAACCCACAAGTGTGGGGGATCAATTGTAGATTTTTTGATAAATAAGAGTGTCGAACCCAACGAGGAACTAAAGGTAGGATTTATATTCCCTTCAAGTTCTATCGACCACAGATACAACTCTATGCACACTTAACGTTACCTTTACCTAGAACAAGTATGAAACAATTTTGTAGGTGCACTAGTGCAGAACCAGGATGTATCACCGGTTCGTAAGGGCCTTTAGTGTCGGTTCTGCAACCGGCACTAAAGAGTGGGGACTAAAGGTCCCCCCTTTAGTACCGGTTCTGCACGAACCGCCGCTAAAGGGCCACTACGTGGCACGAGCCAACGTCGGGGGCGGGGAGCCCTTTAGTATCGGTTTGCTGGTTTTGGTTTATTTTTTATTTTCCCTTTAATTTTGTGTATTCCATTTAATTATTTTTTGTTTGCTGGTATTTTATGATACTACATATTGTACACGTTATGCATATATATAAATAGAATTTCTTGTAGAACCGATCATATATATATATATATATACATCTGGGCTATTCTGTTACTAGTAACATAATATTATTCTGTTACCCTTTTTGAACTAACGGTTTCAGGTGGTTGAACTGATGTTTTCGAAGCGGTTGAACTGATGCTTTCAGTTGTGTTTAACACATCGTCTTCTTTAGTTCAAAAACTTTTTGTAATTTTTTTGTCGAAACATGGCGTGTAATATATCGTTGGAAAGCTCTTGACAACCATATTTCAAGTATATTGAACGTTTTTGCAAAATCATTATGGTTTAAAGGCAGTTTTGAAAAAACCATTTTTTTCAAAACCGAAAACATGAATCGTATTTTGGACTCAATTTTCTAACGGTTTGTCAGAATTGAGCAAATAAGATGGCGTTGGAAAGCTGGTGAAAATCCGCATCTTCCATATATGTATTGTTGTTTCTAATTCTATATGATTTAAAAGTAATTTGAAAAACGGTTTAATTCTGGACGAAACGTATTTTCGCAATTTTTTTTGCAAACGGTTTGTCGGATTGACGCAAATGATATGGCGTTGGAAAGCTATGTAAAATGCGCAACTTTTTCGTATAGAAATGTTTTTCTAATTCCTTACGATTTAAAAATGGATTCGAATACGGTCAAATTTGATTTTGAACGCGATTTTTTTAAAAAGTTTATCGAAATATGGCAAATAATATACCGTTGGATAGCTATAGAAAATGCGAAACTTAGTCATGTTGAACATTTTCTCTACTTCGCAACTGCTTAAGAGTAATTTTGAATACGGCATGACGGTTCCTGCTGTTTTCTCATGTGAAAAATAGAGTAGTCGTACTGATATATATGTATGTTTGTACTGAGCTATTTTTTTAGATTAATTTTGAATGGTTCCGAAAAAGGGTATTTGTACTGATGCTTGCATGGGTTTGTACTAAGCGTGTTTTCACTAACTAGACTTTTCTCTGTTTTTTGGTAATATTTTCTCGTAAGTTTTCAACGGTTTACTGTATCGTCGCCCCTGTACTTCTATGGTTTGTATCATCGAACTGAATGATATTTTATTTAAAAAGAAAATGTGTTTGTTTTGTTTCCTTTTTTAACTCAACATTTTTTTGACAACGTTGTTATGAACTTCTCTCATTTTACGACTTGTACTGAGGTACTTACTAAGCAGGATTTTCATGGGGTTTCTTTTTTGCTTGAACTTTACAATTTGAATTTCTGCCATTTCTTTTATTCCGAACGGACCACCATTTTTAACTCGTACTGAGGTACTTACTACGCCCAAACTAGGGTGGCTGTTGCGTGTCTTGGCGTGTTTTGAACTCGATGATATTTTTCATCAATTTACTGCCCATTTTTTTCATCACACTTGAGAGTGATTAATATGTTTACTTACTGGCCAGTAACACATGAACTCCTCAGGCAATAATACATGAACTCCCCGGGGAGGGGGTGCGGGGCGGCACGCTGGAGGGAGGGACTGCGGGGTTGCGCGCTGGGGGGAGAGGGTGGCGGGGCTGCGCGCTGGAGGAAGAAGAAAGGCGGCGTAAGTGGGGGTCGCGGCGGCATGGGTCTGGTCTGCGGCATCGGGGTGCATCTGGCGGGGGTGTCGCGCGGCGGGGAGGGAGGAGGTGGCGCGCCGGCGGGGAGGGGGCAGTGCACGGCGGGGGAGGGAGGAGGGGGCACAGGGGGGAGGGAGGGTGCGGCGCACCGGCGGGGGAGGCGCACGACGGGGGAGGGAGGGGGTGGTGCACCGGCAGGGAGGTAGGGGGCGGCGCACGGTGGGGAAGGGAGGGGGCGGAGCGCCCGGCGGGGTGGGAGGGGGCGGCGCGCTGGAGGAGGAGTTGGGGATCTAGAGGGAGGTGGTGGGTTCGGTCACCGTCGCTCCTATATAGGGCCGGAGGGTAACGGAATATTATTCTGTTACTAGTAACTTATGAAACTTCGCTGGGGCGGCTGCAATCACGTGCGCTCGTTGGTGTTGGGATCTGGTCCCTCCTCTTTCCTTATTTGCATTTTCGTGTTATTAATCGTTTGATGATTATTTCCTTTTATAGAGGAAGATGACCCACGCAGTCTGCAACGCTAGAGTGCTGCGCATGCGCTAGGCTGCCAGGATGGTAGTGCAACAGGCAGTGACCACTAGTGTTCGGCTCGAACAGCTCCAACATTAATCTGGAGAACCGTCGGCTCCAACAGTAGGGTGTGTGGCAGCTTCTGACTTTGCCATGTTGATACATCTCCATAAAGTTCTCCAAAACAATTACCCAGCTGGCCCATGTGAACTTTTTTGGTCGTATCTGCCTGAGGTTATCGAAAGGCATCACCAAGTCTTACCTGTACAAGCTAGCTCCTTGGCAAACCATTGGACATACGGTTAAATCTTCCTTTTTTGTGGCATTTTGGATTAAGTCTAGCACAGTACGTGTGTGACATTCAAATGAAGCACCTAGCAAACCAACCAATCTAGCTCTACCGAGCCATATGCAATAAAATAACTTGCTATACATATAGCAAAGTGCCGAGACTCACAAAGCTCATTCTGTCCCGACCCTTCCTCTCTATCGCTCATCACCATCGCTCTAGCATGGAGCCCAGTCGACCATGCGCCTGCCCTGGCCTCCCTAACAGAGTAGATCAGGATCGTGCTCTTCTCTTCCTCCACTGCTACGCCAGCCTCCACAACCGCCTTCTCTGCATTCATATCCTCCTCCCATGACCCGTATAACAGCAACAACGTCCCACCGCCCTCATGACCCGTCGATGGTGCCGCAACCACGACCATCAGCACTTCTGTCGTGGCTGAGATCTGCCCGAGGAGGCGACACCGCGAAATCAAGTCCAGCCGACGAAGGAGAGCTGCACATGGAGGAGGAGGAGCTCCATGCGGTCGCGACGCCCATGGAACTAGCAGCTGAGTGCAGATGAGTGATGGAGCCAGACCGTGCCATCCGATTTCCTTCCGCGCTCGTGGAGAGGTGCTCCGATACAAGCTGTCCACAGTCGTCAATGGCGCGAGGTGCTGCTGCCCACCCCCAACTCTGTCCTCCTCTCGGCGGCTGCGTTGGATGCAGCAGTGGGGCTTGTCGTCCTCGGGCACCCATACTTGAATGGCGTGGCGGCAATAGGCAAATAGAGAAGGCTGGGTTTCTATTCGACTACTCGTACGTGGTCGCCTCAAGGTGACCTGAGGCAAGCGGCTCGAACCAACCAGACCCATCCTTCCAAAACAATTGTCTTGTTTGTTCTATTCTTGTTTCCCCCAATGGATTCTTGTGCGTCTTTTTATTCTTTATTTATTTTCCCCTTCTTGAGATTGCAACACACAGATACTACAGTACTCCACGTCTCCTCAAGGAGTACCATTTAACTTGATAACGCTTTGGTCCAATTTTTAGCTGCACCTACGCCTCCACGTCGGAGCTCCTGCAGGAGAGGAGCTCCCGAGCACCGCCGCTTGGCCACCTGCAGGTCGCCATCCCAGGCGCCGCCGGCGAGCTGCCGCCGCACCTCTCTCCTCCTCTCATCTATTCATTCTCTAGTGTGCTCGCGTCGAGTCTCGATTGAGTGGATAAAGGTGTGGGGCGAGGGGTCGCTCTCGCTCGTGCATGAAACCCGAACGAGCAAGGAAATATGACATGGTAGAATTCTGTTCCAAGATTTGTGTGCAAAAAACCGAGGGTGAATTCAGCGTTCAAGACGAGAATTGAAAAAATGACACCTTCGACACTTATTGATTCCGATCTATTTTGTGGTCTCCAAAATTAGTACTCATACTCTTCTTGATGAACACTGCTAGTTTAAGCTTAAAATCATCGAACAAACCAACAACGATATGAACCATTCCCGTAAAAAAAATGATATGAACCACGACACGTACTGGTAGTTCAACCGACCCACATGCGCGAGGCAAAGGTAGCCACAGCAAACAACACAACCCAAAAATCAGCGGTACATAGATGGGAACGCCAACTCCGGTCATGCTGCTGGTCAGAACTGTTGTTTCGGAAGGCGGGACTATTGGAGTAGTACGTCGTTCTCCTCCTCCAGCACACGGATCTTGTCACGCAGATCCACCAAAGGCTGACGCATGTACAGGATCGGCTTGGGATCAAGCCAGTGCCAGCGAGGATGGCGGCAAACCACCATCCATTACAAAGCTCGTCTTTTCACACATGTCGTCGCCCATTGACCAAGCCCTGCGACAGGAAAAAGATGAACTGCGCGCTCACCGTCACCCGTGAGCAAGATAGGTATCTCCGGCCTGGGTTGGCATCTGTCCACAAGATCAGGCGGGCTGCCTTCGCGCCGCAGCTGCAAAAAACAGCCTGCTGCTCGTGAACCGAGACGAGGCGGAGCTACCGCTGGACATGGCTGCTAACTACAGAATTGCAGAAGATATGAGTAGGGTGAGCCTTTAGGCATTTGGACCAATGGATGTTGAATTATTTCAATGGCTGACATTGGTATTTTTATAGTGATGTCGAGCTGGGTGTATGACAGACGATTGCATGCCGCCACACCCGTGAGCCCTAGAGATCATGATCTCCCTTAATGCCACGGCCACGTTCGATACAACACGCAACATTATAGAGCATGGACTACGAGCAAGTAGGATGCTCATGGGCGCATCGTAAAAGTCAAAATCATTCTCTCTCGATCTTTTTAATGCGGGTAGTTAACAATTCATATACTTCACGTAGGACCACGTACTTGCACCCATTAATTCTCCCATATAAAACTTTATTATTCTGATTTTGATTTAGTTCTATTTCTTTTCTTTTCTTTTGAAGGATAATACCGATGCCACTTATTCATTCTTCCTTATAAAACTTCAGTATTTTGATTATTTATTCATTTTTAGTTTTTGTTCCATTTTCTTTCTTCTTTTAAAGGTAATACCGATGTTACTAATTCATAATTCCTGATAAATTTTTTATATTTTGATTTTGATATTGTTTTTAGTTCATTTCCTTCTTCTTTTAAGGGTTATATCAATGACACTAATTAATCCCTCATAGAAATCTATTGTTTTTGTGAAACTTTCACTATTATATGCTTATTCTTGCATATTATAAAGGCGTGTGTTCTGTGTAAATTATGTACAAATTTTGTCTTTATTTGTTTTAGTTTCCTTTATACTTGCATATTATAAACATTCACAATTTATTTGTAAATTGTGTGCAAATTTTATCATTATTGTTGTATGTTATAATTTATTTATTTCAAAGGGTAACACCAATGATTAATTCATTCTTTATTTCTAAATGTATACATGTATGTTGTATACAATATGTGTCTAAATTATGCTAGACTGCGGAAATTGCACTATTATATGCTTATTCTTTCTGTATTATAAAAGGTGCATTTTTAGTGCAAGGTTATGTGTAGGTTTTTTTAAGGTTTTCCCATTTCATTTTATTTCTTCTTAAAGGGCAATATCAATGTCACTAATTCAATCTTCATTATTTGGTTTTACCTTAATTTAATTTAATTTCCCTTTCTTCTTTAAAGGTAATACGTATCAATGTCACTAATTCATTCCTTCTTAAAGTTTTTACGAAACTTTTACTATTGTATGCTTATTATTGCATACTATATAAATAATGTAAGTTTTGTGTAAATTATGTGCAAGTTTGCATGATTTGTTTTCATATTTTTATTTTCTTTCTTCTTTAAGGGTTATATCAATGTGCCTATTTCATTCTTTCTTAGAAAATTTTATTTTTTGTTTTACTTTATTTTTTTCTGCATTTTATTCTTGATGGTGGATCCAACACAAGTACCACATTTCAAAGCTAAAAGTGTGTTTTTCTTCATTTACAATATAATGTTTGGGCGTGACTTCTTGTTTTTTATGTTGCAGGTAGCGGCTTAAAGGTGAAGAATGTTCGAGTGATGCCTTTACCAGATCGATACCCAATTCAGGTAAAATGTTACGTGCTTCTGTAAGAATATTTTGAAGATTCAGTATGGCCCGTATATTTTTTTAGTATGATTCTAATATTAAGTTGTCTTGTGTGATGATTACTAGAAATAAATATGTTAGAAATATGGGTTTAAATAGCCTCTTCTCTCCCTTCAAACTGATATGTATGTAAGTATATGCGTATATGTGTATTAGCCGGTTGGCTGTGCATGCATGTGTCCCGCCTAGAGGATAGAGTATACTACTACTACAAGACAGGGTGTGGGGCCGAGAGATTGTGCAGCTGTGTGCATGCATGCATTCGCATGGAAGTGGACAAGGACCGGTTCCAGCTCCGCACCGGCCACACGTGTGCATGTATGGACTCTCAAGATCGATCCATCCAGCGTTGAGCGCGTTCTGTCCCTCGGTTCCAGCTGGGTAGGAAATCGACTGAAACAATATTCGTGGTCAGCCGACTGACTCGAATTTTATTTTCAGTTGACTGACATATAGTCTGTCCCTTACTCCACAAACTTTAAGCTTATAAACTAATCTGGTACAAACGAACACAAAATGGATTCAAAGAAGTATACTACTTAAACATACAAACTGAAACTCGGTAAATTTTTCATAAAAAAACTAAATGCCAGTCAAGCTAAACCTTACTAATTTTAATTACTATCAGATGATTCGACGATCTCCTTCCACTCAGCTCTGGACAGACCCCTGATTAAGGGTACATGTCTGTGTCGTCGTCTAGGTCACCGTACATGCACCTACCGACCCCACTGCCGTTGTCGTCCGCCCTTTCCTATATTGCAGTCGTTGTTCCCGTCGTCGCCTTCTTCGGCGCCGTGGCGCCGTAGTCGGCAATGTCGACTACGAATGGGTCTCGGGTAGCATGTATGGGCGACAGGGGAGTTGATAAGTGGACAGGGGCGGTAGAGTGAGCGGCGCAAAGGGGGCGAGTTAATTTACTCCTCGGCAGCCGCTCGGAGTAAATTTTTTACTTCTCTATGAGTTTTACGCGATCGGCTAGATCCGGTTTAGAGGAGTAAACTAGTGTTTTCACTTCTCTAATGCGATTTAGGGATCGGCCAGAAATGCCCTTAAAGTCAAAGCTACTTGTCACAGCCAGGCATTACAACAACATTTTCCTCCACCCCCACCATTCTTACGTCTTGGGCGCGCTACGACGCGCCAACGATTAGTGACCACACACCATAATTAACCCTGTACAAACCATTTTTAGTTTAATATGATAAAAATTGTGATGTTCTCTTTTGAATAGGTTAATCAACACAACCGCGCACGCACGGGGGTGGGGGTGGGGGGGGGGGTTATGGTGAATAGTTACATATCCCATTTTAAATTGCCTGCCCATCCACACCAGATTTGTGCCCCATAGATGACAAAGGATGGGAGCATGGGCGTTGGGTTAGATGAAAAATGACCACCCGCAAATGCTTACATCATGTGAAGAACCTTCGTTTTACATTATCGGAACCACACCCACCGACCCGGAGGAACCCTTCTTTCTGCATTCGAGAACCTTCTCTATAGGATGAACCTTACATATCCACACAAGGGGGATTCTCCTTTTGTAGGTTTCACACGCACCACATTTTTTGCACCACGGGGATGATAAAAAAATGAGTTAAGATGAAAAATGATCACCGCAAAACACTCACATTACATCGAGAACCTCTGTTTTATATTGTCGGAACCACTCCAACCCACCACGAGGAACCTTTCTATGCGCATGAGAACCTTCTCTGTAGGTGTGGTTAGCAAATCCATCCCCTCTCTGTATATATGAAGAGCCTCCATTTTATATTATCGGAACCATGCACACTACATCAGAGTGCACCTTTTTTTCTGCACGAGGAACCCTCTCCATCCGTGGACATTGCAAACCCCACACTATTCGACACCATATGAGCTTTTACTATGCATACACGTTCAATAAGGTCTTAAAAAGTTAGAGAAAGACGAGTCGATAGATAAATAGATATAGGATCAATACAACTTTTAATTTACACGTGAAGCTCCATCTTACGTTGTAGGAACCATGCACACCGCATGGGGGCACATTCTTACATGCAAACATGAACATTTCACGTAGCACAGATATTGCACCTATCGACACAATTTCCACACATCATATGAACAATAATAGTGAAGGCGGGTCCAGCGTGCAACGCACAAGGTTGGTCGGTGGATATTAGATAGATAGTCACTGAGGGAGTCCTGGATTAGGGGGTGTTCGGGTAGCTGGACTATACCTTCAGCCGGACTCCAGGACTATGAAGATACAAGATTGAAGACTTCGTCCCATGTCCGGATGGGACTTTCCTTGGCGTGGAAGGCAAGCTTGGCGATGCGGATATTCAAGATCTCCTATCATTGTAACCGACTCTATGTAACCCTAACCCTATCTGGTGTCTATATAAACCGGAGGGTTGTAGTCCGTAGGCAATCAACTCCATATACAACCATCATACCATAGGTTAGCTTCTAGGGTTTAGCCTCCTTGATCTCGTGGTAGATCTACTCTTGTACTACCTATATCATCAATATTAATCAAGCAGGACGTAGGGTTTTACCTCCATCAAGAGGGCCCGAACCTGGGTAAAACATCGTGTTCCCTGCCTCCTGTTACCATCCGGCCTAGACGCACAGTTCGGGACCCACTACCCGAGATCCGCCGGTTTTGACACCGACATTGGTGCTTTCATTGAGAGTTCCTCTGTGTCGTCGCCTTTAGGCCCGATGGCTCCTTTGATCATCAACAACGATACGGTCCAGGGTGAGACTTTTCTCCCCGGACAGATCTTCGTCTTTGGTGGCTTCGCTCTGCGGGCCAATTCGCTCGGCCACCTGGAGCAGATCGAAAGCTACGCCCCTGGCCATCAAGTCAGGTTTGGAAGCTTAAACTACACGGCTAACATCCGCGGAGACTTGATCTTCGACGGGTTCGAGCCACGACCATGCGCGCCGCACTATCTCGAGGGGCATGACCTAGCTCTACCTCCGGACAGTGTCCTGGAGGCCGCACACGCATCGGTTCCGACCCCTAGCTCGGAGCCTATTGCGCCAATCGAGGATGAGCGGTTGGACGTCACCTCGGGGGCTTCGATCTCAAAGGCGATCGAGCCGAACGCTAGCCCCGCACTCTGCATGATCCGTGACTCCGAGGATCGGGACTCCTTTCCAAACTCCGAACCCCCTGCGCCCCTGCCGATCGAATCCGATTGGGCACCGACAATAGAGTTCACCGCCGCAGACATCTTTCAGCATTCGCCTTGTGGCGATATCCTGAGCTCTCTCAAGTCTCTCTCCTTATCAGGAGAGCCCTGGCCGAACTACGGTCAGCAAGGATGGGATACGGACGATGAATAAATTCAAAGCCCACCCACCACCCACTTGGTAGCCACTGTCGATAATTTAAACGACGTGCTCAACTTCGACTCCGGAGACATCGACAGCATGGATGACGATGCAGGAGATACCGATGAACCAACGCCCATAGGGCATTGGACAGCCACCTCATCTCACGATGTGTACATGGTGGATACCCCTAAAGGAAGCGACAACGAGGAAAAAGGGGATGGGACGGGAGACCGACCCCCCGAAAAGCAATCAAAGCATCGGCATAAACACCGACCCAAGCCCCGCCTCGACAAAAACCCAGCCATAGAGCAGGACGAGCCGGTAGACGACGAGCAGGCCTTAGAGCAACCGTCCGAACAGGGAAACACGGATAGAGAAACCGAACATCCCTCCTCCGGCGAAAATGGCATTCCGGACGACCTCACGCCGAATAAACCTATGGAGCAGAAGAATCTCCACGAGAGGCTCGTTGCAACTGCACGCAGCCTAAAAAGCAGAAGCGGAAACTAAAGACAGCGGAAGATGCACTCCGGATTAGATGGAGCAAAGTAATCAATACCACAGATAAGTACGGCGACAGTCGCCGCACTAAAAGCTATCCGAAAAGAAAGCTACTGCCTGAATTCGACGAAGAGGCCCTAGAGCCCTCGCATTCAGAAAATGAAAAAGCCACACTGTCGGATAGACGACCCAATAAAGCGGCAAGCGGCGCCGCACCTAAATCGGCATGCGACCCACTTAAGGACTCGCATCATGGCCCAGTCAGGTCCATTTATGGGCCAAGAAAGCAAGCTCTCATAAGCAACGCTATGAAGCCATCATCAGAATCCGGCACACCCAAATATAGGGGCGCCGCACACCCCCTATGTTTCACCGATGAGGTCCTGGACTATGAATTCCTAGAGGGATTCAAACCCGTAAACATAGAGGCATATGATGGAACAACAGACCCTGGAGTTTGGATCGAGGATTATATCCTCCACATACACATGGCTAGAGGAGATGATCTCCATGCCATAAAATATCTACCCCTTAAGCTTAAAGGGCCAGCCCGGCATTGGCTTAAAAGCCTTCCCGAAAACACAATTGGAAGCTGGGAAGAGCTCGAGGATGCTTTCTGAGCAAACTTTCAAGGGACCTATGTCCGCCCTCCGGATGCAGACGATCTTAGTCACATAACTCAACAACCCGGAGAATCAGCTCGGCAGTTCTGGAATAGATTCCTCACTAAAAAGAATCAGATAGTCGACTGTCCGGACGCCGAAGCCTTAGCAGCTTTCAGGCATAACGTCCGAGACGAATGGCTCGCCAGACACCTCGGCCAAGAAAAGCCAAGAACAATGGCCGCACTAACAAGCCTCATGACCCGCTTTTGTGCAGGGGAGGACAGCTGGTTGGCAAGGTGCAGCCCCAGCAACCCAAGTACATCCAAAACTAGGGATGGAAACGGAAAACCGCGACGCAACAAGGACCGTCGCTGGACTAAGGACAAAAGTCTGAAGAGCACGGCAGTCAATGCCGGATTCAAAGGCTCACGACAAAATCAGGAAAAACCGCCCCCCAGGATAACAGTGAAGATCCATCCAACCTAAATAAAGTCCTGGACAGGATATGTCAGATACACAGTACTCCCGGGAAGCCTGCTAACCATACCCACAGAGACTGTTGGGTTTTCAAACAATCCGGCAGACTCAATGCCGAACACAAGGGGCTCGACACACCAAGCGAAGACGAGGATGAACCCCAAAAGCAGAGCACCAGGAAACAAAAGAACTTCCCACAAGAAGTAAAAACAGTGAACTCACTTCACACAACAAAACGTGTGGCGCCCGTAAAGGTACGCACCACACGGCCCATCCCCAAAGGGTCCTGCCACTGTTTGTCAAAACCGATCATCTTCGATCAGCTAGATTATTCTAGGAATATCAAGAATATAGGCTGGACTGCCTTGATACTCGATCCAATAATTGGCGGACTCCAGTTTTCAAATGTCCTTATGGACGGCGGCAGTGGACTAAACCTGATATATCAGGATACAATCCAGCACATGGGGATAAACCCAGCAAGAATCCGCCGCAGCAAAACCTCCTTTCAAGGGGTAATACCTGGTCCGGACACCCATTGTATGGGTTTTCTCCGGCTCGAAGTCATATTCGGCTCTGCCGATAACCTCCGCCGCGAAAAGCTGACCTTCCATATCGTCCCGTTCTCAAGTCGCTATCAAGCACTACTGGGACGCGAAGCTTTTACTCGCTTTAACGCAATACCGCATTATGCATCTCTTACGCTTAAGATGCCCGGTCCACGAGGCATCATCTCTTTGAAGGGGAAGCACTAAAGTGCGCCTCCCCAAGCGGAGGACTGTGCGGCCGCTTTGACAGCCCCACAGCAAAATGGCCTCACCGGCCAAAAAAAACTTCGAAATAGGTCATTCAAGGCCACGAACGTGGATAGACGAGTTCGGTGCAAAATCATCATTGATGCAGGCCTAGAAGCCATATACCCCCGCACTAGGGGCTCCACGCATATACAATAAGAGACAATAAAGCTCAATCTTATATATCTTACGTTATACTTTGCTTATTTTAAACTTTTTCGGCACGACCCGTTTTCAACTCAGTTCCTCTCTTTTACAGATGAACGTCGTGCAGCGCCCGTCCAGGATACGGCACAACGGAGACACAAGCGCAGACGTGTAGTAGGGACCCGTCCTAAATGATTCTTTTCAGATTAAGACCTTGCGTAAACCTTTTTTACTGTCTCTTGTTGCTACACATCCCCTGGTTTTTTTTCTTTCTAATATAACCAAGGAGGAGGCTGGTGTCTTGGCATGTGGCCACGTCAGAATTTTTGCACGTACCTGGACACTAGGGGCTTTTTTAATAAAGAGTGTTGTTTCGCCCGCACTCATAAAGACCGAACACCTTAGGGAGTGTTCGGCGTCGCGAGTTTTGGCATTATATGCATCAGCTCCGAATCATGTCTTTGGTCAAATGTTGGGTTGCCCGGCTCCTGAGTTCGGCTACCTTCCTTTCCGCTCTATCGGCTAAGGTAGCACCAGGAGAACTACTGCGATTGTGCCCCGGTTCGGCCGGGCGAGCACCTCAGTAGAGAAAGCTGAAACTGACTGACATGATGTAGCATGAGACTGGTCAGCCACTCGATGACCTATCGGAATCTATCGGATTCCTCCGCTTTAACGAAGGGCCGCTTCCCAGTCAGGCACATACGCGCCCGAACTCGGACGAGCGCAGTTGCCACCAAGGGGCTACCTGAATAGTCTCACTGTCAAACTCCTATGGCTAAGTGAAAGTGTTAAAGCATTATAGTCTGGTTTCCTGGCCCGCTACGCTATCACCTCCTTTGTAGGACCAAGACGTTGGGTTAAGTGTGAAAATGTGTCTTCTGTGAGCACCCCCGCACTATGTGCGTGGGGGCTGAAGCCAACGACTGCCATCTTTCAGATTCTATATATATATATATCTTAAAACGGCCGCACAGGAGGTGTTCCCAATACTTGGAGGCACAAGTATAAAAAAGGCCACTACAGTTTATCAAAATATTACTTTATAATTACATATGCTATCATAACATAGCATCTTTCGGGCACTGCATCTCTATTACATGAGCGCCTTCAAGAACTTCCTGAAAATAGTGCTCGGAGGGTACTCGGCTTTTGTCCGAATCTCGGGACGCAACAACGGTGGTCTCCATCTCTGCCCAGTAAGTCTTAACACGGGCAAGAGCCATCCTAGCGCCCTCTATGCATGCTGACCTCTTCATTGCATTTATACGCGGCACCGCGTCAAGGAATTGCTGCACCAAGCTGAAATAACTCTTCGGCTCCGATCTCCTCGGCCATAGGTGACCCATGACGTACTTCATGACGAGTCCAGACAACCTATTCAGTTCGGCCCATTGAGCCAAACGATCATCCACTGCCAGTGGATGCTCTGGATTGTGAAACTGCGACCAGAAAAGCTTTTCCACTTTGCGATCTTTCTGATCTCGAAAGTGTTTGGTCGCATCAGCAGCACTCGCTGCCAAGTCTAGATAGGTATCCTCCACACTCCACATCCGGTCCAACGGAGCAAACTTCGGATCACAAAATTTCCTTCGCAGCATAAAGGGCTTCCCAGCCGCAATCTGTTCGGCCTGACGCAGCTCCTCCTTCGCAGCTCTCATCGCAGAGCGCGCGTCCTTGGCATTGGCAACGGCCTTCTCTAAGTCCGTCTGTTTCGCCTGGTCTTCTTTTTCAAGAGGTCTGCAAAGGTCTGTAGCGCTTTTTAACTTTTTGGCCATCTTGGCCATCTCTTCTTTGCTTCGGCAATGAGCAGCCTGTTTGGCTCTTAGCTCTTCAAGGGCTTTCCTGGTGGCCGCATCACTTTCACTGGCTTGTTCTTTAGCTCGGGCAAGTTCGACTCTCCATGGCGGCCGCACCATCTGCGTCAAGCACACACATCGTAAGACACAGGCATAAAACTGTTCTTACCTGATGCCGCCCGAGGAATTACATACCTTGAGCCTCATCAAGCCGCTTATCAACAAGCGTGATGTCGGCATCTGCCACGTCCAGTTGCCGCTTTAGTTGGGAAAAATCGTCAGTTCGGCTCGATTCCGGACACCCTGCCACCTACATTTAAAGGCGACATCTTAGACCTGGGATTATGATCCTCCGCGTCCGTCATTTCTTGACGACGCGTAGAGTCTCAGGGGCTACTATCTACACAGGGCGCATCTTATTCATGCGCAACTGACAAAAGTATACATTATCTAATGTACCTCGAAACCCGTCAGTAAACTTTTGACGGCCTCATACAATCCGCTCTCTACGGATGAAATCCTTTCAATCACCGTGCCCATCAATGCGCGGTGCTCCTCTGAGATAGAAGCTCGCCCCAGCAGAATCTTTAGCTCCTCCGGCCGAGCACCAGACGGTGCCGGGCTCGTCCCATGACCTCTTTCGAAGGCCGGACGCGGAGAACCTCGGGGGGCTGCATAGCCACCTTCCGCCCCTGCCGGATTTGGAGAAACCCTCTGCGACGACACCTCAGGGTCGCCCGCCTCACTAGGCGGCACGGCAGGGGGAGGCGTCCCGCTCTCCATCATCTCCGGAAGGAGATCCCCCGAAGACGAGCTCTGCTGAGAAGGGCTGAGGTCCGAGCTACAAGATAAAGGTTTGGTTAATCTTCTCAGATATAAATCAAGGACTTACCTCATCCCTCAAAAGGAAAATCTTTTCTCCACTTACGGCTCGCTGGAGGGCTGATCCCCTTGAGGGCGTAGTCCAACCGAGGAACTCCCCGGCGTCGGACCCTCTGACGAGGATTTTCTCCCCCGTTTCGAGGCCATGGTTTCCGGGTCGTAGGAGGCGGCTCTCTTCTTACCCTTAGGAGAGGAATTGTCGGTTCCTCCCTTCAGAGAAGCCTCCTTCGAGGAGGCCATAGCTTCCTTGTCCTCTCCCTCCAAAGGCATTATCTCCAGCATCCTGACCAACACGGGGTCCGGCATGGTTTCAGGAAGGGGAGCCGGACACCTGGCCAGCTTCGCCTTCGCTATCCACTCCTGTTTAAAAGGACGGCTCTTTTAAGGGCAAGTTTATGACAATTATACGGATAGGTGGTCCGGGCACAAGGTTGCTTACTTGAGTATCCGGGCGATTGCAATTAGGCCTGCGTCCTCGGTTAAATCCGGAGACATCTCTTGTGATCCGAAGAACAGTCTATACATCTCCGCGGGCATTGCGCCCATAAAGTTCTGGAGAGCTCGCGGTCCCTCTGGATTTAACTCCCACAGGCGAAGGGGGCGACGTTTGCCGGGCAATATTCGGCGAATCAACATGACCAGCGTCACCTTGACCAAGCTGAGGTCTCCTTCCAAGAGATCCTTAATTCGGCCCTGTAACAGGGGCACGTCTTTGGGCAAACCCCAATCTAACCCTCTGTTAACCCATGACGCTAGCCGTGGTGGGGGACCCGAGCGAAAGGCAGGAAGCGCCACCCACTTGGCGCTCCGAGGAGCGGTGATATAAAACCACTCTCGTTGCCACAAGCCTAGCTCCTCTTGAAAAGAGCCCTCGGGCCATGGAGCATCAGCATTTTTGCTTATAACAGCGCCTCCGCACTCTGCGTGCCATCCCTTGATCATCTTCGGCTCCACTTTGAAAGTCTTGAGCCATAATCCGAAGTGAGGGGTAACACGAAGGAACGCTTCGCATACAACGATAAATGAGGAGATATGGAGGATGGACTCCGGAGCTAAGTCGTGGAATTCCAACCCGTAATAAAACAGCAGTCCCCTCACAAAGGGGTCCATCGGGAAGCCTAACCCCCGAAGGAAGTGAGACACGAACACTACGCTCTCACCGGGCTGGGGACTGGGGATAGCCTGCCTTTGAGCAGGCAACCTGTGCGAAATTTCGGCGGTCAAGAACTTAGCCTCTCTCAACTTTAGCATGTCCTCCTCCGTCCATCGGCCTTGAAGGTCGGAACCGGACATTGTCGAAGGTCTAAGGTGCCCGGAATCTGGAGCCTAGGGTGTTGGAACTCGAGGCGACGGGCGAACTTGTTTTGGGATTGGAGAAAAGGAGTAAGGCCCTGGTCTCTTTATAAGAGGTTGAATACCAGGAGCCCTCCCCGTAACCGTTTGGGACTCGCCTTTAATCGAGAAAACATGCTAACGGGCACGATTGGGTTACCCACGTCCGTATTGATGAGAATCCCGTAAAAGGGGGGCACACGATCTCTGCTTTGACAAGACGTGCCAAGGAAACCGCCTCGCAAAACACGCTGAGGTGGAAAAGTGAAAACGATTCGAGTGAAGGACTTGGCTGTAGTGTGATGACGCACTGCGGAATACGTCAGCAGATTTGATTTGTGTTAATATTATTCTCTCTATGGCAATATGTAGAAGCTTATTTTGCAGAGCCGGACACTACTCTTGGTGTTTACAATCTTCTATGAAGGACTTGGAGGAGGAACCCGCCTTGCAATGCCGAAGACAATTTGCACGCCGGAGTCGTCGTCATTGAAGCCTGGTTCAGGGGCTACTGAGGGAGTCCTGGATTAGGGGGTGTTCGGGTAGCCGAACTATACCTTCAGCCGGACTCCAGGACTATGAAGATACAAGATTGAAGACTTCGTCCCGTGTCCGGATGGGACTTTCCTTGGCGTGGAAGGAAAGCTTGGCGATGCGGATATTCAAGATCTCCTATCATTGTAACCGACTCTATGTAACCGACTCTATATAAACCGGAGGGTTGTAGTCCATAGGCAATCAACTCCATATACAACCATCATACCATAGGCTAGCTTCTAGGGTTTAGCCTCCTTGATCTCGTGGTAGATCTACTCTTGTACTACCTATATCATCAATATTAATCAAGCAGGACGTAGGGTTTTACCTCCATCAAGAGGGCCCGAACCTGGGTAAAACATCATGTTCCTTGCCTCCTGTTACCATCCGGCCTAGACGCACAGTTCGGGACCCACTACCCGAGATCCGCCGGTTTTGACACCGACAGTCACACACACACACACACAGAGAGAGAAGAGTGATTCAAAGAGGGGATTGTTGTCGGTGGGAGGAACCCCCTTTTTCTGCACGAGGAACCCTCTCCATCGGGTTGACATTGCATGCACACAAAAAGAGATATCAAGGACTAGAGAACATGGAAGCGATAGATAACTAGACACATCAACCACCGCAACGCTTACATTACGTGGAGGACCTCCGTTTTACATTGTCGGAACCATGCACAAACCACCTGATGGAACCCTTCTATCTTCATGAGAACATCATATATAGGGGGATGTTGCAACCCCCCGACACCATCCTCCCCCCTATAAGTTGGCTTAGATGAAAAATGACCACCACAAATGCTTACATTATGTGAAGAACCTCCGTTTTAGATTATCGTAACCACACCCACCCAACCCGAGGAACCCTTCTTTCCGCGTTTGAGAACTTTCTCTATAGGATCAACTTTACATAAAAGCACAAGGGGGCCTCCCTTTGTGGGTTTCACGCGTGAAAGGGCATGTCTCTATTTAATTGGTTTTGGTGTTGATGACAATGTGTTTTGTGGACTAACCGTTGTTGTTCCCCACCCTCGCCGACCGTCCTTGTCGCTGCCTCGACCCATGCAACAGCTGCACCTGCGGTTGCGGCCCTTAGCGGCGATGTTTGCAGCCCGTGGTCACCTTGGTCACCGCCGTCAGGTGCACCCAACCGTCATGGTTGTAGGACGTGGTCACAGCCATGGGAGCACCCGGCCGCTGGCGACAGAGCTCGTGCTGGCTCCAGGATATTGTTGTGAAAGCAACTTCAACGCCCCGATGCATAGTATTCGCGTGACCGTTTGTGTCCGCGGAGGCAAAAGAGTTGCCCAACGAACATACTCATTTCTATTTTCTGTATATTTTGTGTCTGTCCGGACCCATTTTCGCCTTAAATTTGGGTCGAAGACGGGCACAAACCAGACGTCCGGAGCCCTCCCTGCTGCGGCGGCCTCCAATGAGGCGGCGGCGGGGGCGCTGGGGCTGCAGGAGATGGCGCGGGGCACTCCCTCCAACACCAGGCGCAACGGCCTCCAATGCGGCGGTGGCCGGGGTACCGAGCCAGCAGGAGACGAGGCAACCGCCGGGTCTGAGGGATCCGCCATGTCGCGCGTTTACTATGGCCTATCTTTCTTCTATTTACAAAAAGTTACAAGTCCGCTCGAAATAGGTCCTTCACGTTGGGTATCGGCCGCGTCCGTTTGTCCACCGGTGTCCATCTATCCGTTTGCCGACTCAGACGGACAAAAAACAGCCAAAATTCGTGTCCGTTTGTGTAGGCGTGTTGGAGTTGCCCTCATGGAGGAGGTGCTGTCATAGATCAGAGGGATGTTTGGCATCGATAAAGGGAGCACAACAATACAACATACTGCCAATGGTTGAAGCTGTGAAGATGATGTATGGGCCTCGGATGACAGTTCAGGAAAAGAACAAGTTCAAAGTGGCGCTGGTGATTTGCGCATGGACGTACCTTCTTTGTGAGAGGGTACCCCGCATCCTTATAGAGCCACTAACTATTCCATAGTCATCATTGCTACATGTGTCGTATTGGGTTTTTGTGAGAGGCGGTATAAACAAGCGAATTGTCCTATCTGAATCACATGCACCGAGTCTGACTGAACACAACGCCTGCATGTACTCCGAGTCGATCGATCGTCCTGAAAAGCGATGGACAACATGCTTACTGAATTTTGCAAGGCATGATGCTTATATTTCGCTGCCATGGCCGGTGCGAAAAAATATCACCTGTCCTCACCAGTGTCATCATCGATTTGGGAAGGCACAATGGTGGGGACCGAGATCAGGTGACTTGCCTCTTGCAAGTCACGCTGTAACTGGCGCCCCTATATCAGCCACCCAAATGATATTAAATGGGCATGATTGAGCAAACGAAATTTATCTCCTGGACATAAGAGTTGGTTACGCAGTGGTGGCTGGTTCTCACTTGCAATCGGCTGCACTGCAAACGGGTCTTCACCCCGGCAATGCTCACGGTTGAACTTCGGCTTCCGTTGCTCGCGTTCCCATCTCCCAAACCATGCATGTTTTCTCGCTCAAACGATACCACAGCCCGGTTTCAGGTCAAGCGGATGGTCGTTTTTGCGTCGTAAAGTTTCCGTCCGGTTTCAAGTCACTTGTATTTCGTCTGTATGTCACTAGTCTACAAAACACTGCTCCCGTATTCCCCTGTCTCGCTCGATCTCGCTTGGCGGTCAGGCCGATGAAAGCACCACAGTGGCTAGACCGGAGCACGGAGAGGCCAGCCCTGTTCGCCGGAGACACCTCCGTCAACCGCCAGCGTCGTCACATCCCACCGCATACCCTCCACCACTGCGGCCTGCCACTAACGACCAGCGTCCACCTCTACCCGGATGATTGCCCACGCGCCCCGAGCTCTGGGCTGACGCCGCTGCCGCGTCCGCGCTGCCACCGGAGCGCCTCCATGCGTCGCCACCAAAGCGCCTTCCCGCGCAACCACCGCGGTGTTGCTCTGCCACTGGGTGAGGGCCAAGTACCACGGGCCTAGTGGGGGCGTCTAGCTGCCTCGCTGGTCCCCGGTGGTAGCGCTGGCGAAAGGATGAAGCTTCCGCCGACCTATGGGTTCAGGCGAGGGGGATGACTGAGCCATGGTCGGTGGTGGCCGTCGACGGTCTCGCGTCATGGCAGCATCCAGACTCATGGTTAACCATGTGTCCCGACCGTGCACTCTCTCCATAGAATACTTGTGGTGGCCGTCGGCCGCTGGCCTTTCTTCTTGGCGTTCATAGAGTCTGTCGATACCAAGTGAGGAATTCGACCAACCAAGCATGCCATACAGTGGTAATCATATACGGTTGTATTTTACTGATTTTTAGTAATATATAGTGCTAATCATATGCAAAAACTATCGCTGGACGTAGTAATTGCACGCCCGAGACGGCGGCACAAACATTTACCACATAGCCTTTTTTGGATGCGTTACACAGGGCTTTTTCCTCCGCCAGATACATCTTCATCACGCGGCAGTTCAAACACTAGTCTGAACGGTGCAACACAGTCTTTATTTATCTGACAAAAAATGGCAGGACGCATCACAGTTGATTTACCAGTACAGAGGGTGCGGAACCTTTCCTTCAATTGGCAATACGAAAATGACAGTTTTTACGATGCCCGAGCCCAGAACTTTTAATAAATTGCCATCATCGGTTGATTTCAGAAGTTAGCCTGAAGTAGTTCCTGTAGCCCCTGCCACTTCAGAAAGTTGAAGCAGTTTTTTGTTCTGGGTGCTCCTGCGAAGCTAGAGACTAGGTTGCCATTCCTGGGTCTGCCGGTCCAGAAAGGTGCAACCTCTCTTTCCTCATCTGCCCTGGTGAAATTCAATAATTGATGAAACAAGAACATTATCCACCAAAAGGTGCGGATCTTAAAGCAAACCAATGGTTCCGATAACCACCACCCGAGCTAGTGTGGGTAGCAAATCCATTCTCTCTCTCTCTCTCTCTCTCTATATATATATAACAAATGCTATACTACTGTGTGTCATGCATGGCCATAAATACGGGCATCTATGATATAAATATATACTACTCTATGATACTATATATATGCACTATGAAGGTACGTACGTAGTATCATACACTAGTATCATATGCATGATACTATATATATGTAGTATATGATACTCCCCACTATATAAGGTTGGCCATAGTGGTGGTATCATAGCCGACGATGTCATGCACCCGGAAATAGCGCAAGTATGCTGATGTGGCATAGAATTAAATATATATAAAGAGGGTTAGAGTAACATATAGGTAGATACCGTATCATGTTAAATGTGATGCTAATTTGTGTCATGCATGGCAATAAATATGATCTATATATGATACTATACTCTATATTTATATATATGTATTATAGTATGCGCTATAATTAATTAAAGGTAGTATCATACACTAATATCATATATACTGTATATTGATGATACTAGTATATGACACTCTCCACTATACTCGTGATTTCTTACCGTGGGAAAAAATTGGAGGCGAAACGAAACTCATGTTTTATTTCGAACAAAAATATGATGTTATGTAATGTAAATGTTTTCAAAGAGCACACGGTTCGCTCACGAAAGCCGTGTGTCCACTAAACCGTGGCCGATGCACCCCCCCTCTGCCATGCGCGCGATCTGAGTCGTGCATTCTGATAGGCCAGAACCCAAACCCCACGGATCGTACGTCTGCACTGTTGGATTCTCCTTGATTGAATGGCGATCCTCATCCCTTTCGACAGCACATGTAAATGTTTTCAAATAGTCCCTCCAAAAAAATGTTTTCAAATAGCACACGGTTCACACACGAAAGCCGTGTGTCTACCAAACCATGGCCAATGCACCCCTTTGCTACGCACGTGATCTGAGTCATGCATTATGATTTGCCAAAACCCAAACCCCACAGATCGTACGTCTGCACCGTTGGATGCTCCCAGATCGAACGACAATCCTCATCCCTTTCGACAAGAAATGCAGCCCGACTAGGAATTGATTTATATGCCAACATGCACGGTAAATGCCAAAAAATGTCTTACATATAGCACACGAGACCTGAAATGCGTTAGCAAATCAAACCCGTGGTAAAATTGTGACTGGTTTACGTGGGAAAATTTAGAGGTGAAACGATGAAATCACGTCTTCATTTCAAACAAAATATTCTGTTTGTGCACACGAGGGCATAGAGGCAACCGTCTGCATAGGCCTTTCTGCACGCGTGGCGACCGGGGATATTTTTCACCCTTTTCACCTAGGCCGCCAACACCCGGAGTCCCCAACCCCCCCCCACCATCCGCCCACGTTTCACTAAACTAGTCCATCCAATCTCCTTCGCCAGCTCCCCCCTCCCCCAGATCCACAACAGAACCCTCTCCGGCGCCGCCGTGCTCACCCCGGCTGTGTGCCCGCTCTTCAGCATCAAGCCTACCTCCACTACCGTTCCCAACACGCGGCGGCCCGTGCCTCGCCGTCTTCGTTTGCTTGCCAGCCACCCTCGAGCATATCGATGCAGTAACCCTCTCCTCTCCTGTGGTCCGGCCGGGTTTGCATTAAGAAGCATGTTAGTTACTGCTCTCCATCGCGGTGAGGCATATTTCCTCGCAATCCCTCTTCCAATTTTGTCCCGTATGTTCCCAAATTGGCTATAAAATAACGAAGAGCGTATATATGTTCATTATCTACCTTCCTTACTACATATAAGCTGTATTTGTTCCAATAAGTTACTGCCTATTTACAGATCGCGGGCGCCCGAGTCACACAAACTTAACAAATTAGCCGTACATTTTCTTAATTATTGCATGGCATGTTTAGAAAGCTTGATACCAAGTTGTTAGTTTTATGCTTATCCTCCTTTCCCGAGTTTCACATGTGTTCTCTGTAGATGCCGAGTAGCAGCGACAACACTCATTCAGGCCATGTATCTTCATCTGATTCGGACAACCCTAGGTCTTCAGCAGATTGTGAGGGATCAACTAGTCTTGAATGGGATAGAGCTGCAACAATTACCATTTCGGTCGGGACACGGAGGAACGCTCCAAGGAAGCCCACACACCAGCCTAAAGGTGTATATGAAATAACCGAGATTGATTTAAAGTCTTGGGATCCAACTAAACCAGATAAAGCACACATGAGGTTCAGGATTGTGTGTGGATTTGTTGGCAGGGCAAGGCTCAACATTAATCAGTCGGGGTTTCGGAAGGCTGACACAGAAACACGGCAAATGATAGTATGGGAGATCATGGATCACTTCAACATTCCAGAGCAGTGGACAATGCAGGTGGAACACGCTGCACTGAAGAAGGCTAGGGATGCTTGGAGAAACTGGAAGCACGTGCTGTACAAGAAGTACTTGAGTGAAGGCAAGGACCCAATCCCCGCATACCCCCAAATTACAAAGGCAGACTGGGAAGAATTCAAAAGGGTCAGGGCAACTAAAGAGTTTGCTTAGAAGAGTTTCAAGCAATCGGAACTTCAGAAGAAGAACATACACCCCCACCGTATTGGTGTGGCAGGATACTACGACATGAAACTGATATGGGAACAGGAGGACAAAGAAGCAGTAGCGGCGGGTGGGAATCCGGCCTTTAGTGAAATCAGGGGCGAATGCGCCAGAGACTACTTGTGGGCACATGCAAAGAGGTGTGATGACGGAACTTATTACTTTGAAAACGCACGTGATGCCAAACTGTATGAAGTGATGTTAGAGGCTTCCAAGATCCCTGGAAGGTTCTACAGGAACTCAGGGCCAAGTGACATTTTGTCCATTGCTCTGGAAACAAAAGAGCCCCCTGGACATGGAAGGGGTATAGGTGTTAATGTCCCGCACAAGAGGGCTTTCACACTCAGCAAAGAATAAAGGCTCAGGATGAAAAAAGCGAGGAGTGAAATGAAGCAGAATGCATTGTATGAAAGGTTGAGGAAGGAGATTTATCCGTCTATTCGAAAGGATGTTGAGGAGTCAATGATGATGTAGAAGACTCTAACACTGACAGATAGCCCGAAGATGGGATGGGAGGCGGGCATGGAGGATGCTTCTTATTGCATGACAACACTGCACAAGAGTAGTTGTGCATCAGCTGACCCCAGCGACACTGAGACTGCAACTGCTCGTGATGATACTATATCTGATCTATTTAGAATGAAAGACAGGCTGAAGGGCGTGCTTACACATTATGAAGGTACATTAAAATGTGCAACAACCTAGGTTTGCCCACCCTTCTTGGAAGATGGCCTCTTCTGGGACAATGTGCCATTGAAGCCGGGCTGTGTGAAGTGCTACGTGACTGAAGTAAAGCCTGGATTCAATGAATTTGCCTTGAAGAATGTCCTAGGAGACTTCGATGAGCAAAGGACCTTGGGAGAAACACTATTACATCACATCCAGTGGCCACGAAAGGAAATAGAGTTCATCGATGAGATCCCTGAAGCCCTGCCAAGAGCAACCACTGTCGCCCCTCACCCAGTGACGCTCTCCTTGCCACAACAGCTCTCATAGGCTGATGCATCAACATGTGATCAGCTGGCCCGACTTTGTGGCGTACAGGCAATGTCATCCTCCACCCCAAAGCAGCCAGTGGCAAGGCCTACAACTGCTGAAGGTGCACCACCAGTTCATATGCCGGCCGCTGAAGCAGCGGGGGGAGACCCAGCTGTAGCACATGCTCAGCAGACCAACCTGGTGGAACAGACTGCTAAGCAGTCTAATACTTCGGAACCGCCTGCTAAGCAGTCTGTAGGTCCAGAACCAACTGCTCATTTGTCCGTCGGTCCATGGTCGCGTGATCAGCATAGCAATGCGTCAGCACTTCCTGCAGCAAACCAACGCGTTGGCACGGCCTGCTCAGCACACCGACAAGTTGGCACCACCTGCACCGAAACCCGACATAGCTTCAACGCATGGTCAACAATTCGATGCCTCTGCTCCTACAACCCAGTACTCCGATGCCTCTGCTCCTACAGCCCAGCAGTCCGTCACAGCAGCACTGCTAGCTCAGCGGTCCGGCATAGATAAACCGTCTGCTAAGTAGTCCGTCCAAGCTTCATCGTCTGCTCGGCAGTCTACCTTGTAGGAGACTAGACGTTCTGCTAGAAATGCTTCAAGTACCAAGAAGGAAGTGGCCAAAAAGGCTACACCCACGACCATGAGGAAGCGCAGCGGGAGAGTGAAGAGGAAAGAGAACGATTGCCTCTTACTTAAAGAACTCATCGCCCAGAACCAAATTAACAACAGCTTGTTTGAATCTGGGAGTAATATTATTTTTGACGCCATGGATGATGAAGAAGTATGTTTGTTGCTTGCTAAAAGTAAACCAGGCATACCTGAAGCATGCAATTATGTCCATGGCCAGCCATTTCTTGTTGGCGAATACTTTGATGAGTGCAGCTCCAGTTTCCATGAGTTACATGAATATTGCATGGATCAAATGTCTGCAGGTCATCATGCTTTGCTAGTCTACTACAATAGAGATCATTTCCGACACGATGCTGGTTCCATCAATGTGAGTTTCAAGGACTTACATCTCTTCTTCAACTTCAACGTGCTCCACGCCACTCTTGTTAGATGCCTGATTTTGTAAGTACTTAACAAATTCTGATCAACTTCTCCATACAAGGTTGTAAATGATAAAGAGCTAATTGCATTTTATTCCTCTCAGGGGATTGAATGCACATAGAAGAAAAAGGGAGGGTGTATATTTCATAGATCCTGAATTAGCAAATGGCATAACAATACATGGTAAGGATCTATGGGACTAGGCTGTTAACACGGTCGTCCGTCTCTTCGAAAACACATCCCATGCAGAATCATTTCTCTGGCCATATAATGAATGGTAAGTCAAGTAAACAACCACGCACACACTGATTGTCTTTCAGATTTCGACATAATTCGTAAGTTCATGGCTTTCTTAATATGTAGCGATAATTGGATATTGGTACTCATTGTTCCAAACATGAACACGGTTTACTACATCGATTCTCTCAGAGTCTCAACAAACGCTCAGGATCTGACGCATCTTCAGCAATTCATGGATAGGTATTGAATTCTATGATGTTGAAATTAATTTGCATTCATATATGGTTCAATAATTGATGTTGTCAAAATTCATCATCATTTGCAGTGTGCTCGCATTGTGGAAAACTAAACCAGGGAACCTGTTCAAGAGTGAACTACCTCTGCAGCACGAGATTGTTTCTCCGGTAACACACCGAAATTCGTTATTTTCGGAGTGTTACTCCAACAGTCTGCAAATACCTTCCCTTACGCTAGTCAAATGTTCAAGCTTCTAAATAAACCTCTTTCTATTTTTTCCAAAGAAAAAAATAATACATCTAACACCGGTTAGGTTGTTCCTAACAGGACAAATACATGACTAATTCTGTACAAAAAAATCAGTGTCCTCAGCAAGAAGCAGGTGCCAACCTTTGTGGATACTATGTTTGCAGACACATGATCTCCATCTGCAAATCTGCTGATAGTTGTGACGATCCTCGCGAATTAGTACCATATGAGTGTACACTATTTGTTCAATTAAATATTGTGGCGAATTTGCTTTTTCGTGCCAATTCAAAATGGGATATTTTTGTTTATTTGTTCAATTGAATATTGTGGTGAATTTGCTTTTTGCGTGCCGATTCAAAATATGATTTTTTTATTTGTTCAATTGAATATTGTGGCGAATTTGCTTTTTGCATGTCGATTCAAAATGGGAATTTTTTGTTTTAACCTGGCAATTGCTCCGCACATGGTTCAACTAAATGAGTGTGTGCGATCCACATCGGAAAGCATATGTCAATCATAGCGGAACCGTCGGTGATACACATAAGATCAAAAACGATTTGTTGCGCTACTACGTGTGCGTAGGGTCTCCGGAACCGTTTGTGATATCGCGTTATCACAGACGTCACTCTTGCGGTAACCGTCGGTGATACCCAGCAAATCACAAATGGTCTGCAGCACTTGTATGTGTGCGAATGGGCTACTGAACCGTTTGTGATAGAACATTATCGCAGACGGTAATTGTTGGCAAACGTGTGCGATGGAGTCTAGCATGGTAGATGGGTTACGCAGAAAACTCGTGTGCTATGGGGCAAGAATCACACACAGTTCATATGTTGGCCCGTGTGTCTTACAAACTGTTTCCCAAATGGTTCATTACGACATATCGTATGGTTTCACCGCGTCATTAGAAACGCTTAATCACCGATACCAGACGTGCGGAAGAATTTAGTGTGTGCTACATCGCACACAATTACATTTTGGAAGGCCTCTGGATCACTGCTCCATATCCCCAACGGTTTCTGGGTCATGTAGGAAGGACACCCTATCGCACACAATCAATTGGCGACGGTACCAAATGCCATCGCGGAAAGGGGTTAAAAACCATTTGTATAGCACCGACGCATACCAGTGTTGGTATATTTTTCTTCCTCTAAAAGTGTCCAAACCATTTTTATAATTATGTGCATAAATCTAGGGTCATGAAGATATTTTCATATCTCTCACAAACCTCTCCAATCCCCCTATGCTTTTCATTTTAATTTTCTGTTTGAAGGAAAAAGTAAAAGAAAAGCAGCAGCAGCAGGCATGTAGCCCAATAGCAGACCAGCACCCACCTGGGCCTCAGCCTCTAGGCCAGCCCAGCTAGCTCCGTGCCTGCAGCCCATCTTAGCCCCGCGTGGCGCCCCTCTTTCCCTTTATCACTCGCACCCCGCTCACCCCCCTCTGCCTCGCCTCTACGTGGCCTGGAGGGACCCATCCCTCAGCGGCTCCGCCCACGCCCGCACCCACCTTTCCCCTTCCTCAATCCCCCTCGCAGCTCACGCACATGGCATGGCCGAGCGCACGCGAGCTCGCCCCACTCGCCCTGGCCCTCTATAAGGCCTCCCTCCTTGCCCTACCTACCCGCTAGGGTTCCCTCCCCCCCTCGCCGCCGCTGCTAGGCCACTGAAACCACCAGATCCGTAGCTCCCATCACCTCGCGAGCGCATCGGCGTGCACGAGCTCATCGTCGGCATGCTCACCGTCGCCCTCCGCCTCGCCAACCGTGTCCCTCTTATTCCTCGACGTCGACTCCATCCCCGACGTCAACTACTTAGGCCTAGGACGCCAAGCTACATCATCTTCTTCCTCGTCTTTGACTCTGGTGGCTATAGCCATTCGTCCGTCGTCCTCGCCGTCTCCGCCTACCTCTCACCAAGCCGAGCCCACCGCTGAGCTCGTGGTGAGCTCCTGATCCTCCCCATCTCTCTTTCCCCCTTGTTTGCATGCTCTAAGCGAGGCCACCATCTCCGCCCGAATCTGCCTCTGTCGGACCTCGTCGCCGACGAGTGTTCCGGCCTCCTTGTGTCTCGTGTGCGTCCCCTTCGCGTTCCCCGAGTCGCATAGGCTCGATCCGTCCCGCTTCCGCTTGTTTAGCCCCGCGGCTCATCGCGCTCGAGCTCGTTCACCGCTACTTCTGTATCTCGTCGCCGGCCACGTTCCCGTCGCCATGGGGCGTCATGTGTGCCAAGCGAGAGCGCGGGATCCTCTCGCGCTTCCATCCGTGTCGTCCGCCGCTCATATGGGCCAGAGGAGCAACTCTGGCGAGCCCTCCGCCATGCTATGCCCGTCGCCGGCGCCATCCTCTATTTCCTCTGCTCGAGCGCCATATGCATCACCGCCGTGTGGGACCCCACGGGCCCCACTAGTCAGCCACACACACAGCCCGCCCCACCTGCCAGCCACACACGCACTCTCACACCAGACACGTGGACCCACGGGCCACTTGTCATCCTCTCAAGGCTTGGATCTAGCCAAATCGGGCTTGCTTCCATTTTGGGCCAGTCCAGATATGGACATTTCCCTTTTAGGCAGTTTCCAATTTTGTCATTTTCCATTTATGGCAGTATTTCACTTCATGCATTTGTTAGAATTTTTCTACAGAAATGTATGTATATTATATATGTTTCTGGGCTAGAAAATCCAATGAATCCATTGGTGGCATCCATTTCATCATTTGAGCAAGTTTGCACACATGTCATTTTACATCACATTGCTGTTTTGTCATTTATGTGGATAATTATGCAAAGGTGCTATGTATTAGTTTTACACATGAACATGCTCTTCATCATACCTACTTGCTGCCAGAATTAATTGCATGCCATGATATGTTGAGTTAAACAAGCTTGTAAACATGCTGTTATGAATCTGTTTTGCCATGCTAGTTTATTTGACCAAGTCTGAAATAGTTTATATCATTTGCTCCTGTTTGCGTGAAGCTAGCATCTTTTCCATGAGGTTTTAGTCCAAGTTTAGTAAGGGAGTTTTGTTAAGTGCATTAGTACTAACATGCCATGCTCAAGTTTTCCATGATAGGCTCATGTGACATGTAGTTTACTAGCTCTAAACTTTGCAACCTGTTGCTGTTTCTGCCATGTCCAGTATTTTCACCAAGTCAGTAAAACTGTTATCATTTGCAATTTGTCCATGCTGTTTTAGGCATGCTCTTGTCGTTTCTAGCAGTATCTCAGTAATAATGTTTTGTAGTGCTTGATATGTACTTCACTGCCATGTCTTTTGTTTTCATGTTTGGGTGCTGTAGCATGTTTAAACTATGCATCTAATTGGCCATGTTGCTATTTCCAACAGATTGCATTGCGTCTTGTTTGGCTTGTCTTTTCCAAACCGTGCATCCGTTTCCGGTGATTTTTATACCGATTTCCACCAAAATCTTCCGATCTATACAGTGGCATGCTTGGGTCACCAAGATTGTGCCATGTTCATTGTTTCTCCTTCTGTCTCATTTGCACCCCTTCCGAAGCACCTCATATGCATTGCACCTCATATTTTGCATTCCATGTCATGTCTTGCATCATGTCACTTGCGTATTGCACCATGATTGATTGTTGTTCTGATGTCTGTGTTCTTGCTTTGGATAGAGCCGGGAGACGAGTTCGTGAATGAGGTCCCTGTCGAGTACATTCATGAGGAGCAAGGATTCGATACCTCTGGAAACATTGCAGGCAAGATGATCATTACCCCCGATATCACTTCTATTTTTGCTTGCTAGTTGTTCATTCTATCGCTATGTCCCTCTACCTACCACTTGTTTATATAGCCTCCCCAAATTGCCATGTCAAGCCTATAACCCACCTTCCTAGCAAACCATTGTTTGGCTATGTTACCGCTTTTGCTCAGCCCCTCTTATAGCGTTGCTAGTTGCAGGTGCAGTGCAGGTTGTTCCATGTTGGGACATGGATATGTTGGGATATCACAATATCTCTTATTTAATTAATGCATCTATATACTTGGTAAAGGGTGGAAGGCTTGGCCTTTTTCTTGGTGTTTTGTTCCACTCTTGCCGCCTTATTTTCCGTCATACCGGTGTTATGTTCCTTGAATTTTGCGTCCCTAACATGGTGGGGGTTTATGGGCCCCCTTGACAGTTCGCTTTGAATAAAACTCTTCCAGCAAGTCCCAACTTTGGTTTTACCATTTGCCTAATAACAACTAAAAATTGCATAGGGAGTAATTAACCCGGGGATTCTTAATCAACCCCGGGCCAATGATCCTCAGTAGTGTTGGTCCAAACTAGAGCGCTGTGCGGGGCTGCCCCAAGCCAACTTGGGTTATTTTGGCACATGTACGCATCGCTCATCCATCGTGGGCTGAGACGAGATACGTGCGGCTACTATCAGGGTGTCGGCACGCCGGGAGGTCTTCCTGGTTTTGTTTTACCATTGTCGAAATGTCTTGTGCACCGGGATTCCGAGTCTGATCGGAGGGTCCCGAGATGGAGGATTGTCTCCGCGGATCATGAGCTTGTCATGGGCTAAGTTGGGACACCCCTACAGGGTTTTATCTTTCGAAAGATGTGCCCACGGTTATGTGGCAGACAAGAGTTTTTAATATCCGGTTGTAGTGAACTTGAAATAAACTCTTTAAAAATACACCAACCGCGTGTGTAACCATGATGGTCTCTTTTCGACGAGGTTCAGGAAGAGAACACAGTGGGGTTATGCTTGAACGTAAATAGTTCAGGATCACTTCTTGATCATTACTGGTTTGCAACCTGTTGTGTAGTTTCTTATCTTATTCTGGTATTCGTAAGTTAGCCACCATACAAATGCTTAGTGCTTGCTGCAACTCCACCACTTAACCATGTCATACCTATTTAAGCTTTGTTAGTCTTGATACCGTGGGTGATATGATTGCTGAGTCCCCGTGGCTCACAGAATACTACAAACACAGTTGCAGGTACCGATGAGTCTGATGCAGGTGATGCCACTGAGCTCAAGTGGGAGTTCGACGAAGACCATGGCCGTTACTAAGTTTCCTTTCCGGACGATCAGTAGTGGTGCCCAGTAGGGTTGATCGAGACTTAGCTTGGGTGGTTTTCTTTTATTCGTTTGATTTCGTTCATAGCTAGACTCCGTGTTCATCTTAAATGATTGTATTGATTGATGATATTTGTGTAACATTGTGGCGATTATAAGCAAAAGCTCGTATTCTATGTATTCAGTACATGAGATGCGCAAAGATACAACCACTCTTGCGACCATACCAATATGCGCTTATGCCCCAAGTCGTGCCTCGACATGTATGGAGTATAGTCGCATATTGGGCATTAAATGATGGTTGCTTCGTACATCATGGATCCGCTTACCCTCCCTTCATTGGGAGAGAAGAACAGTGGCAGATGCGAGTGTTGGCTTTCCTGAAGACGGTGATGGAGAAGGGGATTCAGTGAAGAGTGAAATGATGGTTGCTTCGTCCGTCAAACTTAGACTATGGGGAGGTGGGGTTTTGTGATACGACAACTCATTACTGCCACGCTACAACCGGGGTGACTCTCCGCCTACATACTGCCTTCTAATTTGGTGGATGGCATTTGGGCCCGCTCGATTCATGGCCCGCATGTCAGTGAACAAAAGTAAAATGACATTCAATAGAGGGAGACGTTTCGATGACCTTGGAGGAGCTAGAAGCGGTAGTGTATCCACTGTACTAATAGTAATTGTTTTTCTGGGTAGCTGTAGAGTGTTTCCACTATACTAGTAGTAATTGTTTTTTTGGGCCCAAGACAAAACAGCCCATCCACCCTAGTAAATAATAAAATCAGTTCGAAAGCCCATATATTTACTTAATGAGAGGCGCTACCCAGCAAACCGCCCCCCCAAAAAAACATGGGTGCTCTTCTTCCTCCTCACTCCCACCCACCTCACGTCAGCTTGCTCCACTCGTACCCCCAAATTCCTCACCTCACTCCTACAGAAAAACCCAGCTCCCCTTCTTCCTCACTACTATAGAAAAATCCCATCTCCCCTTCTTCACTCGCACTACAACTAGGCCCATCATTCGTTACTCTGCTAAAATCCATGAGCTCGACGCGATGCTCTCGAGGAAAATGGAGTCGGCTTACCCCAGCGCCAAGAAGATGATGCTCCCGCCAGGGGCGATGCCTGTTGTAGATCCCGCACCAGGCAACGCGGGGAGAAGGGCGAGCCCGGCCCCACCGGATCCCAGGAACCCATAGAATCTCGGGTGGACCACATCAACGATCTCCCGGATGCCATACTTGGGGAGATCATGTTGCTTCTCCCCACAAAGGATTGCTGCCACACCTAAGTCCTCTCAATTCGGTGGCGCCCTCTATGGTGCGCCGCACCCCTTAATCTCGACTGTCGTCAGCTATCTCTCTTTAATGATTTTAAACTCCCCGAAGCCATCATCTCCTCCCACCAGGGCTCCATTCAAAGCCTCTGCATCCCGTCATGCTACCTGAGCAAGCATACCATGCCCTACACGGTGGACGCCTGGCTAAAATCCCCTGAATTCATAGAACTACAACTGCTTGAGTTTTACTATTCCCCAGGAAATCACCTACAAGATACCGAACAACATGTACTTGTGCCCTCAGCACCGATGTCCATCTCGTGGTTTTCCTCCTCTCTCCACACCGCCACCTTTGCGCTGTGCTACTTACCAGACAATCTGGTACTAAAATTTGGACTCCCATTTCTCAAAAAACTTTCAATTGTGCGGATTGTTATATCGGAGGCCTCATTGAACATCATCATCCACTCCAGTTGCCCTGCCCTAGAGTGCTTGGTGCTTGTTTTCATAGTTAGAATCGGTTGTCTCCAAATAAAGTTGCCTAACCTTGTAAGAATTGGAATTTGTTTTGACGGAAGGCATCTCATCATCCAAGATGCCCCTTCACTTCAAAGGATGATCCTTGATTCTTGTTATTCACCGTCGCAAATAACTATCCTCTCTGCGCCTAAACTAGAGACCTTGGGTGTAGTACATGATCTCTGTGCTCATTTCAAGATGGTGTTTGGCTCTGCAGTTCTTTAGGTGTTGTATATTATCATCTACCGTTGTAACCATAAGCTGCATTTTAAATTTCTGTGCATAAGTTATATATCATCTTAGACTACACATTTTGTACTAATATTATGTTCTATGCTCAATGAAGAGTTTCTCCATGGATAGCCTATCAATGGTGTTGGATTCTGTCAAGATCTTATATATCCAAATGAATAGTTTTTGATCTGAACAAGATTATTGGCTTGCTGCAATGCTTTCCATGTCTGGAGAAGTTGTATATAAAGGTGATAATTTTACGCACATTGGAAGCCCGCATATAGTGTATTAGAATTAACCATTCAGCTATTGCTCTTTCGACACTCTTTTTTTAGACCTTAATTGTTTCAATCGTCTTGTCTATTTAGGCAACAAGACGGGGTAAGAAAGTTATAACCAATCGGTGGATTCGTAAGAACTAGGATTTTCTCACTTCTCATGACATTCGATTGAAGACAATAACGCTCGAATGATATGTACCGAACCATGCAAACAATAGATTTGTCACATTCTTCCTGCTGAATGCAAGGTTACTATTCTCCATCAGGCTTAAGTTTATCAGCAGCATGGTTTTGATGGATGGGTTTGTCGAAGAGCAAAAAAGGAGTTTCAGGTGGACAAAAGAGCTTCTAAATGTGTCGGGCTTCTATTTATAACATCTTGTGGTCATAATCCATTAAATTTTACGACCCGGGATGTTCATTCTATGGACCTGACCGATCCATATGGCCGTGACTGCCAAAAACAGTGCCGGAGTTAGATGTTGTTGCCCTTTTCAATCTGAGTTTTCTCTAAACCTGATGAACAATTAACGCTTGTGCTTTTGTACAGTTTGTAAGCTGGAGTTAGATGTTGTTGCCCTTTTGAACTCGGTTGTGTCTGTCATATTTTCTTTGAAACAAGGCAAATGGCTTGCCATTCGTTTAATTAGGAGTGAAATATTGTAACAAATCCCAACCAAGGGAAATAACATCACTCTCGTCGGCTGCTTGAGCTCACTGTGCATTACAGAACCGAAGTGACACTACAAAAAAATACACTTCCATAATGATACGTGTTTGTCATAGTAGGTCACCTTTTTTGTTATGTATGTACATCCATGATGATTTTATGACAGAATCAAGATAGTCATACCTATGCTGTCATAGAAGTGTTCCATGACAATACCAAATTTATCATCACGGAAGTGTTCACTTCCATGACGATAAATGACGTGCCATGGAAGTTCTTTCGTCAAGGGTAACCGACACGTGGCATCCACCGTAACGGGTCGCCGTTAAGCTATCGGGTCTGGTTTTGGATCCGATAACCCGTTAACAGCCCGGACCAATGGGGATTTTCCATGTGGAAAATTCTCATTGGCCGGAAGAAACACATGTCAGCTCGTCATTGGGTCAGATAGGCTCCTATGATATGCCGACACGTGCGATGACCCACCACTAGCCCATTTAGCTTACAAAGGCCGGCCCGTTTGACTTGGTCAAAATTAGCGGGTTGGCCCATGAAAAGCTTGTTTTTATGGCCCGGTAACTCACGGTCTGTTAGGGCCTTCCCGAAATCGGCCCAACAACGTCATGTGAGCCGTCAAATATAACACCAGCCCGTTTCACTTTCAGCCCATGTATGGCCCATGACGTCTTTCAGCCCATATGAGGCCTTTCATAACTTTAGGCCCCTTAGTGGCCCACGATGACTCTAGTCCATAATGAATAGTAAATTTCTTTGTACCCATTAACGGCCCATGATACACATGGGCCGTCCCCAGCCCGTATTAGCTTTCGGCCTGCTGACGGCCCATATGTTCTTGGCCTCCGTTTCGGCCCTCGATTACTTCTGGCCTGTTACTGGCCTATTCCCCTAATGGGCCAAATTCGGCATGTGGTAAGAATCGGCCCGTTTGTGGCCTGTTAACCCGTTGCGTTGTTTCCAGCCCATCCTATACTCTGGCCCATTAACGACCCATTATGCCTGTGACAGAATTAAGCCTTTGTCGTCCTCCGTCCTATTAACAACATGTTACCATGCTGGGCCGATACGAAATACGCCTGTTTGTGGCCTATGTGGACCCATTTATCCGACGGCCTGAGGCCCACTGATTCTACGACCCGTTGGAGGCCCATTTATCCGACGACCCGTAGGAGGCCCATGCATCCTACGGCCTGTAGTAAGGTCAAGGTTACCACGGTCCATATATGGCCTATGGTTGTTGCGGCCACTAGCAAACTAGGGAAAAGAAGACTAGGAAATAAATAAGCCCGAAACTAACGCTAGGCTATTAAGGCAATTGCATAGATTACATCCACTAGGCATCAAAGATCGCCGCTAGTGCAAATATAGGGAACACCCTACACTATACAAAAATGGCTTCTTGTTTTCTTCAGTCAGTGGCTGCACGTTAAGAACAAATTTTGTATCGCAACAAAACAAGTTACAACCATAAAACAAAAGGAAGCTTGGCATAATAGTTAATAGTCTGGCAGATAAATGCACCACCAGAAGTTCAAAAGCTCAGTTCATTTGACCTGACTGTTACGTTTTCATGCTGTATTGTCTGATGGATCACCCTTCGCCTTCATTTCTCCTAGGCTCCTGAACAACATAGCAAATGTCTGATAGTCTGGTTTCGAAACCATGCATATCTTGATGACATCGAACAATGTTTGTCCTTGTTTCATAAAGGGTCTCTGTTAGGTAATGGACTTGTGTCTGGAGCGTAGATATAACATTGTTTTGAGCTTGCATATCTTGATCATGAGGTAGTTTGGACGAGATTGCCTTAACAACCAACCCAGTTTACGCAGGAAAGTGCTTTTGGCACTGTTAGTGGACAGGTACTAACCCACTGCAGCAAGAGGTGACACTGCGGTTATAGTTGCCTCGTCACCTTCATAAGGTGATGGTTCCACAATTTTTCCATAGCTTGCTAAAAAGTTGAGTTTATACATTAGTAGTACCAGAACAGAAGATATTAAGGAGGCAGCAAAACCAAACAAAATAGCTTTGGTCTATATACAGAACTTATTCTGGTGAACCCATGTAAAATATTAGTTGTATTTTACTTCAAAGTACATAATAAAACCAGGTTCCAAACATATGACCATGTACCATGGCTAATGTATTGTCTATTTCTTCACATTGTATTGACAGCTAAGGATAAAGAGACAAACACTACTAGGGAAACCCTAGTAGTAGCGCTTGTTTCATAGCTAGTTGTAGCACTTGTACGAGCGCTAGCACTAAGGCGCTACAGCTAACTAGTAGCTCTAGCGCCGGAAAGGGAGCGCTACTACTATACCTAGTTAGCAGTAGCACTTTCATTGGGTCAGCACTACTGCTAGTAGTAAGTAGCAGTAGTGTTTCTTATGAAAAGCGATGCTGCTAACATTTCCTGTATTTTTAAAAATACAGCTTTTTTCATTGTGTGGTTTTATATACAATACTTTCATCATATGATTTTACAACCATGATTAGTTATTATATATAACAGTGGGTGAAATGAACGTGTAGTAGATTTAAGTGGAGGAAACATGTGGTGCCTGTCGAAAGTAATACTCTAATCCAAAGTTGATCTAGTTTGGATTAGTAGTACTTTCAGTGTGCACCACATGTTGCCTCCACTTGAATCTAATCCATGTTCATTTTACACACTGATATATATATAATAACTCATCATGCTCATATAACAACTTAGCATCATGCATCATCGATCATAATAATAAATAACTCATCACTGGTATCATAATAACAAGTCATACTCATCATCATCGATCATACAACTTCTACTCGATACCACATCATCATTATAGTCATCTAACCAATCCTACTTAGTTGTTCTTAGCACATGATCATGAGTATTATTAACTAGGACCTACTACCTTATCTTAGGTAAAATAGCATAAAACAAGAGAGGCCCTAACTCTCCATTATGGAGAATGGAGATTATCCTGTCTCCAATTCTTGCCTTTCGCACAATGTTGCTTCCAAGTACCTCCTTACGACTGTACATACATTTTTTCCATTCTTTGATTTTCATGTCTTCACTGGTTTTAGAAATCCAGTATGGAAAGGTGTGGTTCGTAGGATGACCTGGCCGTATGTTCAAAACATCAAGGCGACCATTCTGATACATAAGGTGAGGCACACAATCCTTCAGGATTTTCTGTTGAAAAACATAGTAATAACTTCGTAGTTAGCAATGTAGTTAAGTTTTAAAAGAATTTATGCAAAAGATGCACGGATGTCGTAATAGTAAAAAAATCTTACCATGGCATCTCCATGGATGTTAGTGTAGTTCAACATGTGCACTAGTGGCATGTATTGACCATAATGTGGAGGAGTTTTATAATAGATATTGTAATTATCAAGATCGGTACAAAATGCGACCAGATGATTTTTCTCCTGATAAGTTAACTTAGAGCCATGGGTGTAGTAGGTTATGTCTACCATCTTCCGCACATTGTTTGGAGAATGAAAATAAGATGTCAATGGAAATAAGTTGTCAACTATTTTGAAATAAACAATATAAATTAGTTCATAACTATGTTTGAGAAACTCACATAGAGGTAGAATTAGAAGCGTATCAATAGGGACCCAAATGTCCATATTGTCTTGGTCGATGTCAGGATCACCAAGATCCATGGTGACAAGCATACCCTCATAAAACCATACATCTTGCAAATTGCTTCCCAATTTGTGCAACCAAAATGGGTGACGCTCTCAGAATTGTACAGATTTACTTCAAAATCCATACCATGACGGGTCCTTAGGTGAATTTTCTTTGTTTCTAAATTTTCATGGTCCTCAAAATCCATCCTCTCCAAGACATAGCGTCTTGCTTGGCATGGGATAAGCTACTCGAATTGTAAAAGATGAAAATTACACGTTGAAATAGTTGAAGTCATGCTTAATTACGAAAAAAACACTTATCGTCGTCGCGTACCGTTTCAACATCGAAGGTCTCTTAGAGCTTAATGCTGAAGCGCCAATCTTCGTCCAGGTGAGGCCTGTCGCACAGACCTCGGTCGTCGTTGCACCAGCTGCACTCCCCCGGGAGACTTTCGTCGTTCGACGATGACATTTCCTATGTTCATAATTCAATGATTAAACTTGTACAATTCAATATATGTACTACAAAAACTAAATTAGATCATTATTATTCATCATGGGTTGTGTATCGGTCTGCCGAGTCTTTTTCTTGAAAACTCTCAGTTCACGTGGTGTATACATTCGACCGATGGTGATGATCGCTCCTCCTTTCGTCACCGAGTGCATTACACCAAAATGTCTAGCACACGGGAATGAAGGAGAAGCAACCCCCACGACAACAGTCAGGATTTTTCGTCCTCTCATATGTGGTGGAGACTCTCACTCACTGATTCCTCTCAAACATTTGCGACCGTCGGTGATGGTCGTTACTCCTCCTTCCCCTAGTGCATAACAAGGTCTAGCACCCGGAGAAGAAGGAGAAACGACCCCCACGACAACAGTCGGGCTTCTTCGTCCTCTCTCATATATGGTGGATACACTCCCTCACCGTTTTTTCGACCTTCGGTGATGAAGCCTCGACAGACTTAAAGTCAACCCAAAATGTCATTTAATTATTTTTCTAGAAAATCCAGGCAACTCGATATTTCCTACATATTCTAGCACAAGTCATGCAAGAATTCACGGAAAAATCCGGCATGACCTTTTCTAAAAAAGGATATATTGAGCGCTTGAAATTTGCTGGAACGGAAATTAATCAACACTCCGGCAAAACATAGGCCACTATAGGAGGTGTAACCTGCAAACATGGCCGGCCACTTGGGCAAGCACATATCCTATTTGAGCAACACAAGATATACATGTTTATATCTACATCATATGAGCATTCAAACTTGATGGAGTAGTTTTCCAATTTGAGCATTCAATAAGCAAAACCAAATCATAAAATAAATTAGTATTCAAATTAGCATTCATTCAATAAGCAAAACTAAATCATCTCTTTCGTCCGTACATCATCCAATATTATCACTAATACATCTCGAATAGTCATCACTAATACAACTAAAACCCTAGCGAACGACGGGTATCGGCACGGGTGATGGAAACCCAAAGAGAAGGAATCATCATAGGAGCTCCAGTGAGATCCCTGGAGAACCTGCCAGGTGTTGGAGAACCTGCGCTCCAACGCAACCATGTACTGACGGACCAGCGCGTCCTCCTTGCTGACACGATGAAGTACCACCTCCGCGGGGTCCTCAAGCATCCGCACTATCACTGGCCCATGCGACCGCCACCAAAGAAGATTCGGGTCAACGACGGGCTGGCTACTCACCAAGCTGCGCCCCCGGTAGGTAGCGCCTCCCAGTACCAGCCCGGCGGAGCCCAGCCCCGGACATGGCCCCTCTGATCAAGTAGGCCTCTGCCGCCGAGTCAACGACGAGGATGCAGGATAGGCATCGTCGACGTCGATGCGGGAATAATTGCTTTAACTAAAAAAATAACAACAAATGTGACACCTGAAACACCTAAATTCTATTAACTACACCTCATTAAAAACCTACATTTTGAACATGATTCGATCATAACTAGGGTTCGTACAACATTATTCTAAGATTAAACACCTAAAATACCTAAATTAAATTAACAACATGGGGTGGCTAGTCTCACCTCGATCGAGGTCGGAGGGGGTCGGTGACGGGGACGATGGCGGGGATGATGCAGGGGTCCTTGATTTCTGCAAAAACAAAATATAAACAAAAACATTATTACCGTCATCTTAGGACTTAGTGAAACTCCATAAGCTACATTAAGTTATTCTATTCAAATTTACTTATAATTTCCTATTCTATTCAAATTTACTTATTCAAATTTTCTAGAAATTTCCTATTCTATTCAAAAGACCTACATTTACTTATTTTTTTTCAATTTCATATTTTATTCTATTCAAATTTACTTATTCAAAATTTCTAAAAAATTCCTATTCTATTCAAAAGACCTACGTTTACTTATTCTTTTCAAATTACTTATTCAAATTTTCTACAAATAAAATATACTAAAAACCTACATTTACTAAAAACCTACATTTACTAAAAACAAAATCCTACATTTAACAAAAACTAAAACCTATTTACTAAAAGGGGGGAGGAGGTGGGAGGAGGCCAAGATGAGGAGGAGGAAGGAGGAGGAGGAGGTGGGAGGAGGAAGGAGGAGGGAGGAGGAGGAGAGAGCAGGAGAGGGAGGAGGGAGGAGGAGGGGGCCGATGGAGAGGGAGGAGGAGGATCAGAGGGGGCCACCGGCGGAGAGGGAGGAGAGAGGAGGGCCGTGGGAGGAAGGAATGAGGAGGGCGGCGAGAGGAGGAGGAGGGAGGGAGGCAGATACCTTGGGGGAGTCGGCGGAACGGTGGGCAACGGCTAGCGACATGTGGCGAGTGAGGGTGTGAGGGAGCGTGAGGGACGCGCGCGGGGTGGATAAGGTGAGCGTAGTAGTAGCGCTCTTTAGAAACAACCGCCACTACTATTTAGCAGTAGCGCTCGACAGAGGACAATGCTATTTCTATGTACAATAGCAGTAGCGCTTTTTAATTAAGAGCGCTACTAGTATACCTACACTGCCATGCAACCATTGGCAACTATTGTACTCCCTCTGTTTTTATTTAGTCCGCGTATTAGCTTTAGTCAAAGTCAAGCTTTTTAAACTTTGACCAAATTTATAAACAAAAATATTAACATATACAATAACAAACATATACCATTAGATTTATTATTGAATGTACTTTCACAGCATATAGATTTCTTATAGGAAATGTTTGTACTTTTTTCTAAAAATTTAATCAAACTTTACAAAGTTTGACTTCAGTCAACTCTAATATGTAGAGTAAATAAAAACGGAGGGAGTAGTAGCATTTTTTATAACAAAAGCGCTACTGCTAGATGGATATTAGCAGCGCTCTTTGGTGACAAGTGCTACCGTTATTTAGTAGCAACGCATTCTTATAAGCTCCTATGTATAAGCATTTCCCTAGTAGCGAAAGTTTATAATACGGTAAGCATAGTATGACATCATTCATATCACAAAACAACTGAGAACAGACAAACAGGCAATTGTAACGTTGGGTGGGCAAGTCCAGCAAGGAACTAGATTACAGATCAAGATCAAAGGAACATCACTCCTCTCTTTTAAACCTTGTAAGGTGCAATGATACGCTAAGACAATTGTGTATAAAATTGAAAAGAGTAATAGACATTGGCTGCAAACCATGCAGTTCAATGCACAAGTCAGAGTAAGTAGTAGTTAGAAGGCATGAGGATTAAGGACTTACAATAGCGGCTTTGATTGGTGTAGTCATGCCCTTCGTCTTGTTGGTGTGATAGTCCTTGAAGATTTCCACATCATTTGGTTCAGGTACTTTTTGGTGCTTGCGGGCTTTCCTCTACATTTGGAACAAGTCAATATAGATCTGATAATATGGTACAGCGAAAAGAGTGAAATAGCAGCTAATTACAAGCGCCTCGCAGTGTGCAATATAGCTACGAGATCCTGTCTATTGGAATTTCACTTTCATACGGTTGGCCTTGTTCTTTGAACAGTTCACCTACAAGAAGATAGATTTGTGAGGCGCGTGCGTAAATAGGACTTCAACATGTGATCTGATCACATATATATAATGTACCTGATACTTTGGATTAGACCAGTGTTTAACGAGGCCTCTCCAGTCTTCATCCGATATATTTTCCACTTGAGATGTTTGGGCAAGTTCACTGTTAGCCTTCCCTTCAAAGTGAGTTTTTCTCTAGTTATACCGATACTGTTGTAGAGCAGACTTGAGAACATGGGTGCAAGCTTGTCTGGTTGCATCATCTTGGCTACCCAAGTAGAACCTCATCTGTTGAAAATTATGGGAGTCTCATTATCAGCAACCTAGAAAGTATGGGACAGAGCAAGACGATATTACTAGTTTCCATACATAACCATACTTACAGATAAATGGTCGAGGAAGGTGTTGAACTGGGTTTCGTCTTTGTCATTCCTGTGCTGAATCCATGTTGGGAGGATACGTACATGACACCTAACGGCAACCGCCGCCTCTAATACTAACCTAGCTGACTCTGTAGCATCACGTGGCCTTTTTAAACCAACCTCAAAACGGATCTCCATTCTTCCTCCTCTAGATTTAGTTAACCTATCGAGCATTATCCCTGATGTTTGTTTCCTCTTGCGCCTAGGTGCTAGTCCAACAATGAACATAGGAAGTGTTAGTGTACATCAAACTGTGAGACTACATATAAAGAAGCATGCAACTGTAACTTGACTCCAGCAACTACCATCTTGCCGTTGAAGCTCACAAAGTTCATCTGATCTTGCCAACTCGCCTTGTGTCAAGAGTGCTTCGAAACTAGTGTCGGGTGGCAAGGGAGCTTGGGAATGTGCTACTAGCTAAGTTGACAAACGAGTAACTCGTGCAGCCGGTGGTACTGTGGAAGGTGTTGCAACAACTAGGGTTGTCTCTGCTTGTTTCGTGGCAGCTATTTATTTCTTTTTGGCTTGTTCTACAGCTCGTGTAGCATGGGATACCCTGTTTGTACAATTTTCTGCTGGACTTTGACCTTCTATTGCACCATTAGTACCAACAGAATCTGTAGGATTCTTCCGGTTCACTTTTCGTGTGTCCTTAGTACTGACACCATCCCTTGTCATTCTGTGTCCCTTCCTCTTTATCTGTGCCATGTTAAGTCAAGCCGACAAGAAAAAGGAATAACCATTTAGTTCTTTAGAACAAATTGATGTGTGATATAGATGAACTGAACTTTGATGTTAGACATCCACATGATAGGAGGATGTAATATGTATGAAAAACATGACGGCATGAGATAACCATAACTATGATGTGTAAACTAAGCAAAAGACATTTCACTAAATTAGAAGCAATGCAATGGAAGGTAGACACCATATGAAAGATGCTACAAATATCGCTCTGCCAAGTTAACAGTGTCTCGTCATAACTGGCGTTTAAACAAATGTGAAGCAGTACAAGAAATAAATCATATGCAAGATGCAAACAACATCACACTACCAAGTTAAAGGTCTCTCATCATTAGTGCCATTGCATATTCACAGCTTACGATGTGTAAACTAAGGAGAAGGCATTTCAACAAATTAGAAGCAATGAAAGCTAGACACCATATGAAAGATGCAATGAATATCACTCTACCAAGTTAAAACTGTCTCATCATAAGTGCCATTTCAACAAATTAGAAGTAGTACAAGCTAGAAAAGAATGCGAGATGTAACCTATATCATACTACCAAGTCAAATGTGTCTTATGATAAGTGATTGTTGTAGGTTACACAACAGTAGTACTTTGATGTAAGAACATGGTGTGATAGACAGATATCGTATGTTCTAGAAACAGGAACACGTGTCTTATTCACAAGTATAATATGTAAAGTAAGCAGTTGGAATTCAACAAAATTAGAAGCAATACAATCTAGACATCATACATAACATGCAACCACATATAACAGTGGCAAGTTAGAGGGAGCACCTGTGATGGTGCACTAGGGGATACGTGCTAATCATCAACACAGCTACGTTGAGTGTCTATGCATGTGTTGTCTTGCAAATCATCTTGGGGGTTGGAGGAGTAGATTCTGTAGAGGCCCTCCATTTGGAAGGAGCACCTTTATCCACTGCCTTGCTAACTTCCTTCCGCTTTATTCATTTTGAATTGTCAAGTAAAACTGACAAGAAAAAGCAATAAAATTCACTCTTTAGAACTCATTCCTGCATGATACTGACAATCACTACTTTGATGTAAGGCAAACACATGATACCAGGATGGAATATGTACGAAAAACAGGACGACATGGCATATTCACAACTGTTTGTGTAAACTAAGAAGAAGCCATTTCAACAAATAAGAAGGAATGCAAGCTAGACACCGTATGCAACATGTAAGACAATGTCACACCGCCAAGCTAGAGAAAGCGCCTGGGATGCCGGTTTCGCCGGAAGACCACCATCAGTCCCTGCCTTATTTTTTCCTTCCCGCTTCTTAGTTTTATTGCCTTGTCAATTCAAACCCACAAGAAAAATAAATAAAAATCCACTTTTCAGAACTCATTGATGCAGGATGCTGACGAGCACTACTTTAATGTAAGGCGACCACATGATAGGACGATTGAATGTGTAACAAAAAAGGACAACGTTGCATACTCACAGCTATGATGTGTAAACTAAGGAGAAGGCATTTCAACAAACTAGAAGCAATGAAAGCTAGACACCATATGAAAGATGCAACGAATATCACTCCACCAAGTTAAAACTGTCTCGTCATAAGTGCCATTTCAACAAACTAGAAGTAGTACAAGCTAGAAAAGAATGTGAAATGTAACCTACATCACACTCCCAAGTCAAACGTGTCGTATGATAAGTGATTGTTGCAGGTTACACAACAGTAGTACTTTGATGTAAGAACATGGTGTGATAGATAGATATTGTATGTTCTAGAAATAGGAACATGTTTCTTATTCACAAGTACAATGTGTAAAGTAAGCAGATGGAATTCAACAAAATTGGAAGCAATACAAGCTAGACGTCATACATAACTTGCAACCACATATAACAGTGCCAAGTTGGAGGGAGCACCTGTGATGGTGCACTAGGGGAGACGTGCTAATCATCAACACAGCTACATTGAGTGTCTATGCATGTGTTTTCTTGCAAATCATCTTGGGGGTTGGAGGAGTAGAATCTGTATAGGCCCTCCGTTTGGAAGGAGCACCTTTATCCACTGCCTTGCTAACTTCCTTCCGCTTTATTGATTTTGAATTGTCAAGTAAAACTGACAAGAAAAAGCAATAAAATTCACTCTTCAGAACTCATTCGCGCATGATACTGATAATCACTACTTTGATGTAAGGCAAACACATGATACCAGGATGGAATATGTACGAAAAACAGGACGGCATGGCATATTCACAACTGTTTGTGGAAACTAAGTAGAAGCCATTTCAACAAATAAGAAGCAATGCAAGCTAGACACCACATGGAAGATGCAACTAATATGACTCTACCAAGTTAAAAGCGTCCCATCATAAATGGCATTTCAACAAATTAGAAGAAGTGCATGCTATAAATCATATGAATGATGAAACTAATATCGCACTGGATATACTAAAGGTGTCTTGTCATATTGATTGATGTGGGATACAAAAAACAATAGTTTTATGTAAGGACATGCTTAATAGACTGATGTACTATGTACTAAAAACCGAAAGGCATGTCACATTAACAGGTATAATGTATAAACTAAGCAAAATAGCACATGCAATTTAACTAGATTGGAAGAATTACAATCTAGACACCATATGCAACATGCAACCACATATCACGCTACCAAGTTAGAACAAGCACCTGTGATGCTCGTGTAGGGGAAATGTGGTAATCAACAGAGCTACATTCACTATCGTCATATAGTCTTGCTATTTCTTGAGAATCATGTGGGGAGGCTGACGCTGCATTCTTTAAATAAGGATCTTTACTCAGAGTAGTCCACTGGCCTGACTGTCTCATCATAAGTGATTGATGAGGGATACACAAGAACATTAGTTTGATGTAAGAACATGGTTAATAGATAGATGTAATAGTATGTACCAAAAACAGGAAGGCATGTCATATTCAAACATATAATGTGTAAGCTAAGCAGATGCAATTTGACCAAATTGGAAGCAATACAAGCTAGACGTCTGGCTGGAGTGGTAAACATGATCATCTAGGACCTGAGAACCTGGTGGGAGGCAGGCTGCTTCGCCACCATCGTGGATTTTTAGTTGGCTTCCAGGTGATGACTGTCTGTGTTGGGCTTGTCACTGGCTCGGCCAGTGCCATGACTAGCTATTTGTCTTCTGGTGCTCCCGGGATGGTGGTTCATGTAAACAATATCTTTCCTTATCTTAATAAAGACCAACTTTGGCCTTTCGAATATAAGCTAGACACCATATGCAACATGCAACCACATATGACACCGCGAAGTTAAAGCAGGCACCTAAGATGGTGGTTCATTGAGAGCGAGATCATCAACTCCAGAGCTACGTTTACCATCTCCATCTATTGACACTACACCCTTTAAAGTGCTGAAACGTGTCTGGCCTAGCCACGTACGGAGCTGGAGCGACTTCTCTCTTTTCTTTTCTGCTTCTGTCAAGGTAGAGTTTGAAATACCCTTGCATAAAAACACAATAGTGAGAGTATGGGTGAAGTGTGTGTGCAGAACTAGTGCACTGTAAAAGTAGCAGATAGCAGGTGGCTGAAAAATAAATGACATGAGACATATGATAGCTCTACAACGTTGCATGGCAAACAAAATTAGATTCGACTCCGTATGATTTTTTAATATATGAGCATAGGGATGGCTAGGAAATGCAGGTACTCCTCCAACACACCACCACATGTGGTCCTATAAAAATAACAATCGACTGAAAATAAATAGGTCAGTCGATTTTTTATGAACCGTCTGATCTATAAGGAACGGGCAGATGGCCTTCGTCTACCTTCCGCCAGTCACTGTTGACGATCTTTCTCGAACCACCAGCGACCACCAGCCCAGACCCCTGCCCCCGCCGCCCCGCCCTCCCCTCGACCTCACACCACCACCGTGCTTGGCAGCGCCCCTCGGCCATCCCTTTAATCCCGGCCGACCTCTAGATCAGGCGCCAGCAGCTCTATTCCTCACACACCCCTAAGATAAACACCGAGGCACTACTTCCCCGGCGTAATAGGCGGACTAGCGCCTGTTACACTGGGGAATGCTTCCTTTAATTGGGAATCAACTGACCAGGAATTGAAATCCAGGGGGGCGACAAACCTCTAGCTAAGGTGAAATAGTATATGAGGAGAAACCTTGTGCATCGCGAGTTACTAGGAACATCTAGTATCAAGAAGAAGCGATCAACTAGTGTCTTCTATGGGATGTATACCGTGCCAGCAGACACGTAAGATTTGCATGAATAATGGAAGAGGAGTACCATTTCCGATTGCTAGTGTTGTGTCCCCCATATGTCACGGCAAGTTTCTTCTTTTTGCTGGGGAACCGATGTTTTGGAGGAGGGTGCAGCCTTGGAAGAACCCACGGCCAAATTTTTGATTGTGTTGCCATGGCCGTATGTCGGCGAAGGGGAAGCAGATCCGAGGTGGCGAAGACGACGTAGCAGGAACAGCTCTGGTGCAGTGGATGGTGGCGAAGTTGGAGTGGCAGCGGTGAGACGCAGGACGGTGTGGTTGAACTGGCTCGGGTATGGTCAGCTCGGCCTCAGCTTCAACTACTAGTCATGGAGGGCGTTGCCGTTGAGGTTGCGGTGGACGATGACGTCGGTGTATCAGCTCCGTCGTAATGGAGGAGGGCGGCGGTTGATGGCTGGGATGGGGTGGCGGATGGAGGACGCCGGGGTTTCGTGGCTGGTGGAGAGGTAGTTTTGGCATCCACATAGTACAAATGTGGAATTGGACGGGGGGGAGCTAAGGGAGAACCATGTTTCGGTCTGGGACGCGTTTGTTTTTGGCTTTTTTGAACAGATGGGACGTGCTTGTTTGAAATTTGGGGAAAGTACAAACTTTGCCCCCCTCTTAAATTTAGGACCTACTGCGGGTCAGGGGTAGGATGGTAATCCCATGTGTCCCAAATAGTGCGCGGGAGCGATTTCGGCCACGTGCATGTGTGCTTAGGCGACCATTGTGTATGAATGTTTTTTAGAGGCAGTTGTGTGGCGTCTAGATGAAGCTACAAACGTACCCCGGTTTAGCCCTTTGGACGTCGGGCCGGTAGGTTTCACGGGTCGGAGTTAGAAAAGTAATTTCATTCTACTACCAAACATTGGTCTCACGCGGTTTCGGGTGAGTGGAGGCTCTTTTGGTGCTTCGTTCGAAATTTTGAAATAGAAGCATTCATTTTAGAGTACTCTTGAACTTCGAGGATTGACCTAAATAGACAACGTTAAATTTCACCTTGTATGTTTGAAAACCTCATTAAATTATCCGCTTCTTTGTGAAGTTTTGACACTTGAAAATTCTATAACTATGATTATTCTGGAATGGAGGAGCTAAATTTGAATCTATTTTGTACATGACTATATATGCTATTATGTACAAAAGCAGAGAAAAGATTGGTGCCCCCATAATTTACGTATGATTTACAAATGCGATGATATCAAATTCAAATAATTGAATGGATTTCATGTTGAATTTGATTTTTTTAAATCACCTTAAGTTCAATTCAAATGTATGCTTGTTCATAGCTAGCTATTTATAATGTTCATTGTGTAACTTTCGTATGTATAATGTGCTTTACACACACATGAACTATACTCACTTTTATATTCCATTGCTAAAGCGATGCATTGTCTAGAGTTCAAAATACTAACTATGTGGACCAATTATGTCGAATAATAACATATACATGCTCAAATTCGATAGAATCTAGATGTCTGATGGATCAATGACCGCTCCTTACGCGAATTGCAAATATCATGATCCCATCCTGATATTTGGATAGAATTTATATTTTTAATCAATGTGTACATCCGTCTTTTACATGTAGTTTCACTCTCCATTGGTGGTCTCTCACACATGCTCACACTCTCTCCCGAGGTGTCTTTCTCACAGACATGCTCTCGATATAACCCTCCCTCCCTCTCGTAACCATTTACGACTGTTTTCACTAACCTTTATCACAAGCACTCTTCCTCTCACAAGCATACACACGCACAATCCCCATCGACCCTTCCTATATACATAGACCTGCCTACGTGTCTCCCATACGCACATTATCTTTAGGCATGTCTTTCACGCATTGTCTCACACCTCTCTTCCTAATAGATGACTATGATTCTAGCAGAGCATCTTGTAGGATGCCCCTTAAAGTTATGTTGGATGAATAGTAATATTGGAGATAAGGGGTTACCTTAGTCCGAGGACCTAGGGTTACAAATCCTATCTGGCTTTGTTAGTGGACACAGATCCTTCACGATTCTGTTATCTTTGTCTTGTACGACTAGTCATCCATGGATCTCCCTAAATGCGTCACGGACCGACCAATGTGGCGCACGCGGCAACACACCCTCTGCCCCCAGGTCTCGTTATGTTCTCACACCCACACATACCAACACAGACACCACACACAAAAAATTCTCCTCATGCCTCTATCCCCTCCCCCTTGAATATACACACTCAAGGGCATCTCTCATCGCGACATCATATTTGTCTCTCTCTCTATATACCTCTCTCGTTTCTCGTGCTATCTCTCCCACGCCCCTCCCCCCGCCGGCCCCTCTATCCATGCCTCTCTCAAATATGTAATACACACATATACCTCTCTAGGCCCTGCCAAATACATCAACTACACATTCACACATGTTACATCACATACCCCATTGATCTAAAAAGCCCTCTCTTCACGTTTATTTCGCATACAACATCCCTTTTGAATAAATTGTGGGCAAAAAATTATTTTAGAATTTCTACATATATACAACATTACAAAGTTATATGGAGGAGTATGAACGTTAATTTGCATTGCGTGGTGCCCACAATGATATTTATTCCGCAGTGTGAATTTTTATATTTTTATACTATATAAAGTTAGTCATAATAAAGAGAAACGAAGAGCATCTCTCTCTCCATCACATACACCCCCTCTACGCCCCTTTCATGTACGCACACAAACTATCTCCAAGTCCTCTAAAAGGACGCCCCCAGCACATTCACGCATGTTTCATCTTTATCTTGCGATATATACAGTGACTATCATTGTATCTAAAGCTAAAGCATGATATGTACATCGGACTTCAGAATCCACTCATTACGGTCATCATTTATGTTTTGTGGTTATTATATAGTCACGGGCTCACCGTACACCTCTATATTTGCTCAAGACACGACTAGTTGAACAGTTAAACGCTCCACGTGGCACCTCTAGTGTTGACCTGTCGGCGTGTATCTACTCTATGCTCTTATAAAAAATAGTGTTCGTGATGATGGTGTGCCTACCATCCTGCAATATAGGTCACCTGATTTATATCTGATGGATAGGAAGGAAACTATGGGAATTTTGCAAAAAGGTACCCACACACCTCTCCACATTTGCAACTAAGGCCTTCCCTCATTCATCCTTTTCTCTCACAAGATAAACTAGTCATACAAATGCATCTTGATGTTACGTGCAATGCACATGCATCTTGCTAGTAAGAATGACAACAAACGACAAAAAAATATTGAATGGTGGTTCGAAGTCATTATCGCGGGCACAGCGGACAAGGTGGCCTTGTATTGGTATGCTGAGCCATCTGTTTTAACACACATGAGCTGGTGTGGTGATTATACACATACGCACACATGCACACGAACTTCATGCACCCAACACTGACATGAACACATGCAGCCACGCACACACGCAACACTCACAAGTACACACGCATCCACGCATGCATGCAACACTCACCCGCACACACGCACGCACACATGCACACACCACACGACCAACACACACTCTCACACTCAAGTGCTCAACCTACACGTGCATGCGCACACATCAAGCCCTGACAGACACATACACATCCAGGTGGTTCCCACGCATGGGTTGGAGTCTTGTCGCGCCTGTGTAAATTTCTGTTTCTCTAACCTTTTTCCTATGCGAACTAACAGGTGGGACCCACAAGGAACATGGTTAATTTAACTACTCAACATGGTGCCACGCAGACTATTTGGCCGATCAATATAGTCCAATCCGATGTCGAACGGTGAGCAAGTGACCTAATAATCACTGCAAAACATATATAGTGACCGTAATGAGCGTATTCTGAAGTCTGGTGACCGTATTATGCTTTTCTCTCTGTAGGCCTCCAAAACTACATCTCTACATGTTCTCGCATGTTACATCTAACAACTATGCAATATAGCACTACTACTACACTCTAACACAATAAATCATATGTGTTTTTAGTTTTACTAGATATCATATTGTTACTTAATTATTTAGTTTGCATACATTAAAATTTCTTTTGAAATGTATGGCCAATATCATCTACCGCGCGAGAAAAATCCCGCCCTTTCCTGTTTAATTGGGTTTGTATCGATGGATCATGTGAAACAGCAAAACTATAGTACTATAGTACTACAGTACAAGTAACAGTTCACTGGGCCGCCGTGTCGTGTACTCCTCCATCGTAAGAGTGGAGTGCTCGCTTTCATAAATGTTCTAGTCCCTTTCACCGACATGTGGGACATCAAGCTACTGGGTCCACGTGCCATACCGAAATATAGTGTAGAGCAGCAAGGGTGAAGCACCCCAGTCATGGCACCAGCATAGTAATGAGCAATGAGGCATCAAATCACAAAGATGCACCTTTCCCGTAGTTAAGTTGGAGGGATGAAGTAATAAATCTAAAAACAGAAGTTGGAGGGACGAAGCAACCATCATTTCACTCGTTGCTGAATCCGCTTCTCCCTCATCTTCTTCAAGTTAACCACGTGTTGCTTCTGCTGTTGTTCTGCCTCTATGTGACGCAGATCAGCTTAGTAAAACACTGACATGTGGGACTGCATTTTAGCAAACTGCCAGGCCAACGTCCTCTAAAAATAAGAAACCTCCCTCGCCATCCGCGTGGCAAAATCACCTCCTTTTTACTAATATTGATTCTATAATTTTTTTAGATCAATATAATTGGGATTTGTATAGATAGCACACAGGACCAAAACCAAGTGGTACGGTTAAGGGCATCCACAATGTGTAGCCAAATGTGAAAATAGCTTTTGGCATCAATGGGAACCATTGTGGACGGTGCTGCCAAAGCCAAAAAGATGGAGCCGAAGCTCCCTGATTGATTGATTGAAGGAATAGAAAAATGCAACGTCTCTCCTCTTTCCCCCATGTTGGACGCATGTACAGTACAGAGCACAGAGTCTACTCCCCTGTCCCTTCTATCACAAATCACAAAGCAGTGAGGCGTCAAATCACAAAGCACGGATGAAGCAACCATCATTTCACTCTTCGCTGACTCCGCTTCTCGATCGTCTTCTTCAAGAAACCACCTCACAACACTAAGCTGGACGGACGACACTATTGTGTACTAGTACTAGTACATTTACACGTCCTTTGGTTCAACGGACTTCCTCGATTCAAATAAGGTGGTTGTCTTGGCTTGCAGGCGACACTTGCGAACAGCTTACCATGGTCTCCCTCAATGGTGTTCTTCGTCGAACACACTTTGCCAAACCACAACGTTCGACATATCGTCGACATCACCGCAATGGGGAAGGAAGTCAAATAGTTACTACCTCCATTTTTCTGTACACAAGGCCAGTATATCAAAGTTGCAATTTGCAGAAGGCCACTAACACTAATCAAGGAAAAATTGATGGGGTTTACCTCGTACTAGCAACCAAGGACATTAATATACCCTTGCCTACATGCGAAAGTGAGAAGGTTGGTTTGCATGGCGCTGCATTAATCAAGCGATGAGGAGTGAGATGGTTAGCCTTTTGGGCTTTGGAGAAAAAATATGCATTAGTTGACACGTCAAACGATGATTTTTATTGATTAATCCCACGAAGGAAAACCCCGCCTTTCCCTTTTAAAACTAGTAATCCTACGTATGTAGTTGTATCCTGTTTGGGTCTAGGCCTTGTATTGCCATACTTTGCCACACATTTTTGCCAAGCTTGCCTAAAGTTTTCAAAATGAAAAGGAGGTACACTTGCGCACGGTTGTCGTGGTCGCACCGCACCCTCACACAGTCGCTGCTGCACGCTGCAAATGCAACCAAGGGAACGCACCCTCATTGACACGTGCTACCGCATGTGATCAAAGCAAACTCAGCCATCCTACCGCTAACACGTAATTTCATTCATATAGTATGTTTATCCAATCGCATGTTGGGGAAGATCCGTACGGCCCGTGCGGTGGTCTATTGGGGAAGAAGAAGAGCTAAGGAAGAAGGGTTAGGAGATGTAAGATATTCATCCAACCGCCTGAAATGGTCAACTGAGCTAAATGATGATAGTCAGGCAACTTTCATAAATATATGTTTTTACACAACAAAAGATCCCTAAAAACAACAACATAAAGAAAAACTATCACTGCTCACGGAATGAGACGGCCTTGTCGTCTTTCGCTGCCGGCTCAAACCAGCTGTAGCTACTGACGTGTGTCTCCGCACCGTGGTTGTCCTCGGCCTCCAGTTACTCATTCACGCAGAGCGTGCGGGCGCTCTGCACGGACGAGAGCACCGCCCGGTTCAAGTCCAAGATGTCTGGTTCTGCCTATAGGAGGGCCTCGATGGCAACGACATCCGCGCGCTCCGCATCGTGTTGAGCCTCCGCCTCCCGATTCAAGTCTAGGACGTCCGGTTCCTCTTGGAGGAGGGCCTCGATGGCAACGGCATCCATGCGCTCCGTGTTGAGTTGAGGCTCCGCCGCCCAGTTCAAGTCCAGGACGTCCGGTTCCGCCTGCAGGAGGGCCTCGATGGCAGCGACATCCGCGCGCTCCGCGTCAAGTTGAGCCTCCGCCACCCGGTTCACATCCACGACATCTGGTTCCGCCTGCAGGAGCCTCGATGGCAGCGTGTAACGCCCAATATGCGACTATACTCCATACATGTTGAGGCACGACATAGGGCATAAGCGCATATTGGTCGTTACAAGTTGGTATCAGAGCCATCCCGACATAGGAGCCCCTGCTTGATCGAACCGTTGGCGTTGTTGAGTCTAGAAGAAAACTATTTTGAGTCTTAGGAATATATATATCGGAGAGTAGGATTCTTTTTACTCCTCATCCCCTTCGTCGCCCTGGTAAGGACTCCTGACGTCTATGTTTTGACTTCCCTCTCCTCATTTTCACTAAAAAAATTAGGATGACGCTGGTATCTTGGGATCGTTCCGATATTGTTGTGACGAGAACATTGTTCTTGGTGCCTTGTGACATTTAGGGGTTGTGGCAGTGTCCCGGGGAGTTGAGCTCTAAGGTGTTGTCGTCACAATTTTATCGTTGCAGTTCCAGTATACCTGAGCTCGCCGACATAGAAAATCTCTTCTGTGCAGTTAGTGGTGAGATAAACTCGATGCCACCCAGTACTAGGGAGGGAGTTTGGGAGTATTGCCATAGCTAGTATAGCGGATGCTTTTTGAAGGTCTGAGGTACACGATTTCCGGAGGTTTCTTGGTTATGTATTGACGGATGGATAAAGTGGAGCTTAGGGCTTGTTAGTTGTGTGATATATATTGTGCCTCCCTGTATCCCCAACACCAGATTGCATAACCAGAAAGTTTCGGGTGTTAATAGGTGGGAATTCAAGTAGCTCTTAGTTATCTTCCCGACAGATATTTGGTATGAGATTGGGGAATCTTTACCATGTATTTGTTCCAGTTGTACGTTGTTATTTTATTCATCAATCTCTTTTCAAGTGGCTTCTCACTCAAATGGTCATATCATATTGACTTTGCAATGCATTCGTTCAATCTCACTATTCGGATGCTTATTGTGAAGACTTCTTTGCACATGTCTATCTGTTGATTCAGCTTGCCTATCATTTCTATGGTGGTTCTAATGGATGTCACCTTCTTCAGGATGGCTCCTCCAACACGTCTGCATCCGGAACATAACGATGGAGAGCAGTCAAACCCTCCACCACCTCCTCCGCCTCCGGAGGCATGTCAAGCTTTGATGGCGGCCACCAACGCCAACAATCAGATGCTGATTTAGCTCATGCAAGAGCTGTCGGGGGTTGGGTGCGACATATGCCAATGGATGGCTTATCATGGTGGGAGCGAGTAGAACGTCGCCGGTGCCTGGAAGCGGGATGAGGCGTAGACACGAACGCTGGCGTACTTTACCCAGGTTTGGGGATCTCCTAGGAGATAACACCCCTAGTCCTGCTCTGCGGGGTCTCCGCATGATCACTAAGACACTAGTGAGTACAATGGTGCTCCTCGAGCTGTATGCTAGAGGTAGAAGAAGGCAGGCTCGCTCTCTCCCTCCTCTAGATATGAGTCTAGTTCTAACTGGTTCGATACCCTTTGCATGGGTGCCCTGGGGGGTTTATATAGGCCTACCCCCAGGGGTACATTGGTAATTGGGCCGGGCGTAGGGCCCGGCTGTCAGTGTCTTTGGTCACCGGCTTCTCCGTCGGCTGCTGGGGCCCGCCGCCTGCTGGGCCCCGCCGACTGGTCCGGTACGGAGCCGACAGGCCGCTCCCGCCACTCGCAGGTTTTGCCGGCTGCTGATTACTGTAGCCGCGTGGCTAATGACGCATGCTTGCTTAGGGGAGCGTGGCTACAGTTCCGCCGACTGGTGGGAGATCACTGTAGCCACTCCCTGTCTTATCAGATTAATGGCGCATGGACCCCGAGGGAGGAGATGGCCACCTGCTGGAGGCCGGCCTCCCTCGGGTCCGACTGGTCAGGCCTTCGCCGCCCTCCGGGCTCTTGCTGCATGGTAGGGCCCGTCGCCTGCAGGCCATACCGACAGGTCATCGTGGGAACATGACTCGGCCTGCTTCTGGTGACGTCAAGGGAGGAGTGGCAACAGTGCTGCGTCGGGCGGAGATCCCCGCCCGTACGGAGCACTGTGGCCACGCCCGGCCCAGGATATGGGGGGATGGGCTACACGGTAGCCTCGCCCCGTCTCGTCTTCTTAGTGGGGGTGCAGACTTTGAGGGCGCCATGGGCCGACTGCTAGGAGCCGGCCTCTCTGGAGGCCGCCTGCTAGGAGTCGGCCTGTCTTGGAGTCGCCTTCCTGAGCATGGCCGTCTTCTGACAGTCGGCCGTTCAGCCAGCTGGCTACCAGAAGGCGGCGCTTCATCTTGACGTCTTGAGGGGCGCTGCCAGCCCGATGTCTTGAAAGGTTTTGGGATTCGTGTTAGGCTACCCGTGGCCCATTACTCCGACAGTAGTCCCCGAAGCTGGTGAGGTGCCGCGGCTGAAGAGCCGAGGGGCCTCAATAGTTTCCTCCTCTAGGTGCTGGTAGAAGTCGGTCGCGTCCAGTCGGATCTGTCTGAAACTTCGAATGCCACAACGAGAACTGGGTGGCGTGCTAGCTAAGCTTCTTGGCCTGCCGCCCATCACGGGCGCGCCACGTAGCGTCAGCCAGCCGGGCCAGCCTGCGAGCCCACACACATGATGGGACGCGGCTGCAGGCTGGGCCCGCCACCACCGAGCCTCGACATGCGAGCGGATCCGCTGTGGCCGAGGTGGGCAGTTGAGTTTCCCTGCGGAGTTACTGCACGCAGTAACTCACGCGATAAAGGTGGGAACGTGGGGTCATGGGCACAGTTAATCCCACAATCCCATGCCCGCCCCCTCGGCTTCATAGCCCGTAGGCTCTAAGTAGGGGGAGGAGAGGGAGCGGTGGAGCACGCGCGCCCCCTCACCCCGCTCTTGCCTCCTTCTTCTTCCTCTTGCACAGCGCCCCCGAGCCTCGCTGGAGCGCCGCCGCAGCTCGTCTTTGTCGAGTTCATCCGCCCTGAGCCCTCTTTGCCCCACCCCATTCTCTGCTCCCCTGCCGCGCCATTTTCTTCATTGAGCTTCTCCATGGCATGCGAGCAAGGAGGAAACTGGGACGGGTCGAATGTCAATGACGACCACATCACCTTCCTCCATGATACGCGGCGTCTCCCTGGCGTGGGCTTCGTGAAGGCGCGTGTGCCTCCCGAGGGGGAGCTCTCGCCAGCACCGAGGGAAGGCGAGCAGGTCGTCTTCCGCTCGCATTTCATCCAGGGTTTCAGCCTGCCGGCGAGCGGCTTCCTCCGGTCGTTCGTCGACATCTATCATCTTCAACCTCACCACATCACGCCCAACACTGTGATGCTTCTCTCCACCTTCGTCACGATGTGCGAATGCTACTTTGGCATCCTCCCCACCCTCGAGTTTTGGGGAGCGTTCTTCTACACCAAGTTGGGAACCTCCGTCCGGGAGGTGGCTGCCCAGTGCGGCGCCTTCGTCGCCGTGCACCGTCCTTCTCCAAGGAACGTCTTCCCCGCCATCAAGATGCCACAGTCAGTCAAGATATGGCAGCAATCTTACTTCTGTGTGGAGAACGTCAACCCGGCCATCGACTTCATCAACCTGCCGGCCTATGAAGCCGGCCCGCCGGCTGAGCCTCGGGCTAACTGGGGCTACAAGCCGAAGTCGGTGTCACCAGACGGCGCCGCCGCCATCAGCCGACTCCGGGTGCTGGTCGAAGCCGAAGGCCTCAGAGCGTCCGACTTGCTGGTCGCTTTTGTCACACGCCAGGTTCTCCCGCTCCAAGGCCGGCCTCACTTGATCTGCCGGATGAGCGGGCACCGTGGCTCGTGCCGACTGAGTACCAAGGAGATGCCAGCTGCTGAGGTGGCAAACTTGGTGAACGAGATCTCCGACCTCAAACTGGACGGGTCTTGGCAATTCAGCAAGCAGCCGTACTCCCGCGCAGACCCGCCGCCTGCCGTAAGCTCTTCAATCTTTCCCTCTTCTGTGTTTTATCTTGATTCCGCCTTGTTGATTCCACCGGCCCGCCTCTTGCTTTTCGAAATAGATCTTCATGTCTGAGGCGACGGCCACCATTGTGGGGCGGGCGGCCCCTACCTACCGGACTGAGCTGTAAGCAACGTGGACGACCCCGACTTGGGGGTGGCCGCCTTGGAAGATGATGCCATAGGAGGTGTCTACAGAGCAGGAGGCTCCGAAGAAGGAGATGGCGTCGAGTCGTGGCCGAACAACTTCGAGGAGGAGGAGGAGGAGGCGTTCCCTTCATGAGGCGCCGGCAAGGCTGACGCGGGCCCCTCCGCCGAGCCGTCTGGCCGAGGTGGTACGTGAAAGCGTAAACAGGGCGCCGCCTTGTTCGGCAGCGCACCGAAGAAGGCCAAGAATCCGACCGCCGCGACCAGGCGGAAGGAAGCCGCCACGAAGGCGGCCAAGTTCCAAAAACTCCCGAAGGAGCCTCCCATGGTGTCGGCGTAAGTACCTTTCCCTTGTGCTCTTATTTCTTATCGATTCCTTCTGAGCTTTCTCTCTGCGTCTTTCTTGATTTAGGGCCCTGCTCTCTCTTGAGAAGTCAGCCGCCGCCTCCATCGTTGGGTCGGCGGAGACCTCTACCACCACCCGGCGAATCGATCCGGCCGCCGACCTCCGGGAGGCGCCGAAGCAAAACGCACAGGAGGTGCGCGAGGAGCAGGAAGCCGCCCGCCTGGAGAAGGCGGAGGCAGACAAGGTGGAGGCTGCCATGCTGAAGAAGCTGGCGGACGCCGAGGCCGCCACCGCCGCGAAGAAGCGGCTTGAGGAAGCCGCGCGCCGCCAGGAGCCGTTCTTCGTCACTCCTCTGAACTCCGCGCCGCCACCGCCAGAATTTGTGGCGCCGACAGGGGGTGCCTGCGACAACCACCCGGTCATGGAGAGGGAGGGTGGCGACGTCGTCATGCCAGATGTAAATCGTGCCCTCGCCACCACCTTCTGAGGATGCGCGGGACAAGCAGCCGGCTGATCCGCCGACGCCACCAGCCGGAGACGAGATGGTGACAGGCCCGACTCCCGACGTCCGCACACCCTCACGCCATGGGTTTGCAAAGGCGGCCTCAGTGCCACGCCCGCTGGAGACCGGTGCCGCGCGCTCTTCGATCCCGGACGCCGAGGCGACCAGCGTCGTGCCCACTGAGTGGGCGCGGGGAGATGGGACGGGCCCTTTGAATACGGCGATCCTGGATGTCCAGGCCAAGCTCCGCGCAAAAGCCGATGCTCTCAAGCATCGCAACAAGGCGTTCCTGGAGTCGCGAGCATCCGTCTGGGTATGCTTCTTGCTTCTTTGTTTTTAATTCTTGTATCTCTTACACTTCTCCGTGGGGGCGCGCCAGCGCACCCACTGGTTGTAGTCCCCGAGTTTCAGGGCGGCTGCTGAGCAGGCGGCTCGGAACTTTATCTGGAAAGCTCCGAGTGCTGACATTGTCTGATATCTTCACTTCAGGATTATCATAACCTCCGCACAGCCGCCTTCAACTCCAAGGTCCAGGAGCTGACTCAACGGACCGCCGACCTGTCGGAAAGCCGGGGTAAGTCTTTGTTTTCTTTCTCTGTGGGGGCACGCTGGCGCACCCGCGGACTGTAGTCCCCGAGATTCGGGCCGACTGCTGAGCAGTCGGGCCGGATCTCCTGGGCAACTATATCTCTCCTTGTTGATTGTTGATGTCTTTTTCTTCTTCTATTTTTGAAGAGGCCAACGCCGCCCAGCAGAGGCAGCTGGGCGAAGCCAACACCATGCTGAGTGCCAAGGAGGCGGACTGCAGCAAGCTGGCCGAAGAGTGTGACCGGCTGGTCGCGTGACTGGCGGGGCAGGTGGAGCTTCTCAAGAAGACTGAGAAGGAGGCGGAGGACAAAGAGGCCGGTATCCTTGCTGAGTTCATGTCCGAACGCTCTGCCTGGACCGACAAGGAGGCTTTGCTGACCGCCGGCTTCGGCAAAATTGAGGACATGGTCGATGGTGAGCTTCCCTCTTTTTTCTTCTTCGAGCTGCCGGCTGCTGACCAAGCCGGCCTCTTGTCTCTAACTTGGCCTTTTTGCTTTCCGTTTGAGCAGACTTCTTTCCTGGTCATGCTGACGTCGCCAACCAGGCCATCGAGGCTGATCGCGAAGAGCAAAGGGCGGAAGGTGCGCAGATTGCTGCCAACGCCCCCCGGACCCTCAGCGAGCAGCTCCTCAGCATCTAGGACCGTCTTCGGCCAGCTCATCGGATGCTGCACCGTCTTCAGCGTGTCGGCGCCCAGGCGATGGCCTAGTTGGACCGCCTACTGGCTAGAGGTGGCAGCCGGCCGCCTTGAGGCATGGAAGGGTTCCTCGGCCCGGGCTGGGGCACGCCGGGCCTTGGAATTCGTCAAGGTGTGGTACCCTGGGCTAGATCTAGCCCAGTTGGCCACGCTTCAACTGGAAGCCCGAGAAGAGCTGGCGGCTGTGGAGCGTGAACTTGTCCAGCGAGCCGCGGAAATCGCCGAGTACACCGACACCAACGTCTTCGTTCCTGAGCTGGCTGAAAATGGCACCGAGGCGCCGCAGTAGTGGTTCGGGCTGAACCCAGAGGATGGCGAGGACTCGGCTGAAGTGATCGATTCCAACTATGAGGGAGAAAGCGAGGAGGAGGAAGGTGAAGAGGAGGCGCCAGAGGTCGGGGCAGACGGCCAGCCTCAGCTCGACCGCGCCTCCAGCAACGAGCCACGCCCGAGCGAGCCGGCTGTTGCAGAAGGCGACCAAGCAGAGACCAACCAACCGACCACTCCACCAACCGGCACCGCCGACTCCACCGTTCCGCCGAACCCGTCCGCCGCTTTCTAGTCTGCTAATTTATCTTTGTTTTTACCTGCCTATTAGTCTCTACAAACTTTGTTAATTTCGCACAATTCCACCCGCGGGGTGTATTTCAAACTCCTGTTGAATGTTGGCCAAAGGCCCTTTGGTATGTAAATATGCTTGCCGGGTTTTGTCTTTCCTTGCTTTTTGCTCCTTGACTTTTTTCCTTTGCCGCCCTCCCTAAGCTGCCGTCTGGCCAGCCAAACAGCCGCTCTGCGGACTGTGGCTGGGTTCAGTACTCAGCTGCTTTGGGAGGGTAAGTACTTAGATGATTAGAGTTTTTTAGAAAATTAAACAAAAGTCGGCTGGCCGGCTGCTTAGCAGCCAGTCGGTGAGGCGGGAAACCAACCTGAACTATGTGCATGCTTTGGGTCCTTAGCCATTTTTCATGCGGACACCCATTCTACCTTGACTCCTGCTCGCCGGTCAGTCACTCTGCAAGCTACGGCTTCTGGCAGGAGGAGGCTTAAGTGCCAACACATTACTTGTCCGGCTGCAGGAAGCATTACATAGCGCAAGGCGGCGAGTCCCTAGGTCGACTAGTCGAACCCGGTGCCAGGCGGACCAATGAAATAACACATCGATAGGCATAATACTTATCATATAGATAAAAGAGGGCAATCCCCGAGCTCTTCTCGAGGGACCCCGAGTCATCATACTTAATACAAAAGTTGGCATGGTACATACTACATCAACTGTAAAACCTTCGAAGGAGGTTTGCATTCCATGGTCGCTCCGTCTCCTTGCCGGATGTGGCACCCGGGCTCAGAGAAAACCGGAACGCCCTGTATTCCAGCCCAGATATCAAGGAGAAGTCTTCTGGAATACGACATTGCTTAGCATAGAACAAACCAGCTTCCTATTATTACACGAATATTATTACAAGGTCTCCGATACTACAATGAATAACATCGGCACGGCGACACTACGCCATCCTCAGTTGCTCTATGCAAGCAGCTGAAAAACTTCTAGCAGCGGAACAATGACAACAGTGGTGAACTCCACTCCGCAGGGACTCTGGCTGGAACGCTTATCCTAGCTCGCGAACATAGGAACAACACCAAACAACCAAGCAATCTAGGCATGACCTGCAAGCTGGCATGACACGCCAGGTCAGTACATTGAATGTACTTGCAAGATCACAATAACCAGAAGCATTCTAGACAAACAACAGCATGGCAATTATAGGTTAAGAAGGAAATATTCATGAGGTCATCAGGATAACATGGCAGCAACAATATGAACTTGATACAGCTATAACAACATGAGCATGGCATCAGCATATAAATCTGACGATACTGGCATGCAACATGATGACACTATATGCACTATTATTCTGCTCGGGTTACTCCGTAACCATCACATGCATCACTTACCACCCTCGGACATCATACGATCATCTTAGGATCAAATCAAGCTTGGTATAAACAATATCGTAGTAATCATTAAATGACCACAAGGAGCTTGATCTTTACACATGATTCTCGCACAACATCACAAATGTACAACAACTCGGTATCCTCGATACCACGGTGATCTTTCCGGCGATCACAACCATGACCAACACTTGGTCTCAAACAGTGACCTTTCTGGCGATCACAACCAACTTATCTCATCATCGAAACGGGGTTGTCATTAATCAAGTTATTATTAATATTGTTGACACATAGTGTGACCAACTACGAACTGGGCCCTTATCCGCGGGCACGGCTATCGATAGATTTAATATACACTCTGCAGAGGTTAGTACACTGTACCCACACCACGGAACCCATGGCCTCGCACTCCCATTCGGGTGGACCAACGACGTTCCGACAAAACCGATCTACTGCCATGACACTCTCCCGGCCACTCCGACCAACTCCCCTTTGGGCCAAGTCATGGGTGGCCCCATGTGTACCAAAGACACAACGGCCACCGTCGTGGCCCGTCCCAAACAGAGATAAAAGTGCTTATCATCAAATCTACGGGCACACAAGGTTATGTCCGCCTATCTGATCAGGGTAAGCACGCCCATAACCTTCCCTAGTTGGAGGCACCGGCGAGAGGCACGACAATAGACCCAGTTAGGACCTTCTCATAAAGGTAAGCGTGGTTGCACTAGTCAGTTCGATATGGTGGCACCATGACTCAGCCAACAATTGTTCAAGTTCAATTTAATCCGGTTAAACTTGAATGCAATATGCTGAGCCATGATAAAATAACATGATGCGATAATGCATAAACATGATATCAACATAAGCACGGGGTGCAACATAATTATCCACCATATCCACAATGAATCATATCCAACTGAACATAGTATAATGACGAGCATGAAGATCACAAGTACAACACTACTCATTGAAAACTAGCATGACCACTAGCATCAACAATAAATATCATGCAAGACATATCAACAATGCTACCATGCAATCATTTAACCAACTGGATGCAATGGAACATGCATAACAATGGTACTCAGGACAGACGTCAGTCATGCACCGAAGACCATCACCAATATCAACATGTACTACTAGCAAGCATAAGAATATGAAAGGAATACTAGCAACTAGCAGGGCATGATAACCAGGTGCATAACAACATAGCAAGAAAGTAAGCACTAATCCAAAAGCATTACCGAAACAACGATAACCATATTTTAAACAAGCAAACATTTAATAAATATTCAAGTTGAAAACCATGGCTACTGCATGACTATCATGCAAGTGGGTATGGTGGCTTGCCTGGGGATGAAGAAGGCACCGGGGAGAAGTGCGGTGAAGCCGCAGAAAGATTTGCCAGAATCAGTTCTCTCTCGGAGGGGCTGTTTACGTGCAAGGGAAAAAATGTCACTTTCACAGTGTCAAACCATAGTGAAAATGAAACCAACAGAACGGGCTCGACGAGACGAAGAAGTGGGCTTTGGAATCACCTCATTTGGAGTGGTGAGCAAAAAGATATGATTGTTTTTCTATCAGGGACCTATTTGTGATAAAATCATCACAAACAGGCCCTCAGCCGGAAAAACAGAAAGCGTACTCCGGTAAATACGTTTTCACTGAAGTGAAAACACATTCTGTGCTAACGTAGAAGAAGAGTACGCTTTGGACAAGCGAAGACGTAATCCATCGGATTACGCCTCCACTTATCCAGCGTGGCAAAGGCGGGGCCGGTGGCTGGCTCACTAACGCACGGGACCCGCAGGGCCCATGGCCAGCTGGCTGGGAGGGGACGCCATCTCCTTCTTCTCCTCACGCTTGCCCGGCGGAGCAGGGTAGGAGCTCGTCACCGACGCTCCTCTGGTCGACTCCGAGCACCGTATGCCGTGCTCCGACCACCGACGTGCTCGAGGGAATGAGGCGCGCCCACCGGTGCGCAGAACGGCGGTCGAGGGGCTCCGGGGTGAGAGGGGACGGGACCGTGGCAGACGACATCTTCGGGCGGCGATGGAGCTCGTGGCCAGAGGCCATTGGGGGAGGAGGCGAATGGGTGGGGAGGCTTGCCGTGGTCTACTGGTTTGCCTGGAGGTGGAGAAAGAGGGAGAGGAGGCCGGGGCTGCTCGAATTTGAGCCGAGCACCGCGGCGGCTACAACGTCCATGGAGGGGTAGGGGAGCAGGTTGAGCTGATTTGAGAGGCTGGGTGGGGCTAGTGGAGGTGCAGGAGATGAGTGGTGAGCTAGGACGAGGCCGGGGTGGGTTTAAATAGCCGCGTGGCGAGGAGGCCGAGCTGTCATCGCCGCGGACGCCTGTGCGCGCGCATGAGCTCGGGGAAGGCGATGGGGAAGTGATTGAGAGTTAATGGAGGAGTAGACGACGCCGGAGAGCAGAGGAAGAAGCCGAGCACCATTAAAACATGTCGGGGCGAGGAGAACAAGCTTGGGTGCCGCCGCTCGCGCTCGGCCAAGGCTCTGGAGATGGCAGCGATCATGGGAGGGCCCTAGATCACGACGAGGGAGAAGAGGACGCGCTACAGAGGTGCACAGGGACGAGCAGAGCTCGGGGACAAGAGGGGAAACGGCCACGGCGCCATTAAAGCTCGGTAGGCCACAGTGCGCCCGTGGGCGCGCGGCAACGATCGCTAACGGAGGGGCTGACGGAGGGGGAGAGAGGTCTAGGAGGACGACGATGACGTGGTAAATCTATTAGACATGCTCGTGAATGCGAAGACACCGAGAGGGAGAGGGGCCCGATGAAAGCACAAGTGCTCCCTAGGTGGTTTTGGTAATTAATGTCAACATATCTCTTGTTGCTAACATTTTAACTAGTATGTTTCAGATAAGTTCAACAGTGAAGTGGCATGGACTAGAGAATGTGAAACCCCTTCAAGATGCTAAGGACAAAGGATTGGCTCAAGCTCAAAGCTCAGGACTCTACATCTTCTATTTTAGTGATCCAAGATCACATTGAGTCTATAGGAAAAGCCTATACTATCAAGGAGGGATGAGGTGTTGCTTAATGAGGCTCTTGCTCAAATGCTTAGTGATATGCTCCAAAGCCCTCAACTACTTTCTCACATCCACATATGACCTAAACCAAAAGTCAAACTCGTCCCCACCGATTCTTCCTATCCGGCGCCACCGAGTTTCAAATGTCATAGCCACTGCCACAAACCCTAGGCAAATCGGTCTCACCGATAAGGATCTCGGTCTCACCGAGATGGGATTGCAAACTCTCTGTTGCCTATTGCAATACTTTCGGTCTCATCGAAACTTGCGATCGGTCCCACCGAGATTGCAATGTAAACTATCTATTTCCCTTTTGTAACATTTTGGCCTCACCGAAATGAGCGAATCGATCCCACCGAGTTTACCTGACCAACTCTCTAGTTAGCCTATTACCAAAATCGGTCCCACCGAGTTTGTGTAATCGGTCTCACCGAGATTACGTTATGCCCTAACCCTAATCATATCAGTCCTACCGAGTTGCATGTTGGTCCCACCGAAAACCCTACCGGTCACTAGCTTTGCTGAATCGGTCCGACCGAGTTTAACCATTCGGTCCCACCGAGTTTGGGAAGTTATGTGTAATGGTTAGATTTTGTGTGGAGGCTATATATACCCCTCCACCACCTCTTCATTTGTGGAGAGAGCCATCAGAACGACCCTACACTTCCAACTTACCTTTTCTGAGAGAGAACCACCTACACTTGTGTTGAGACCAAGATATTCCATTCCTACCATATGAATCTTTTCCTCTAGCCTTCCCCAAGTTGCTTTCCACTCAAATCTTCTTTACACCAAATCCAAATCCTGTGAGAGAGAGTTGAGTGTTGGGGAGACTATCATTTGAATCACAAGAGCAAGGAGTTCATCATCAACACACCATTTGTTACTTCTTGGAGAGTGGTGTCTCCTAGATTGGCTAGGTGTCACTTGGGAGCCTCCGACAAGATTGTGGAGTTGAACCAAGGAGCTTGTAAGGGAAAGGAGATCGCCTACTTCGTGAAGATCTACCTCTAGTGAGGCAAGTCCTTCGTGGGCGATGGCCATGGTGGGATAGACAAGGTTGCTTCTTCGTGGACCCTTCGTTGGTGGAGCCCTCCGTGGACTCACGCAACCGTTACCCTTCGTGGGTTGAAGTCTCCATCAACGTGGATGTACGATAGCACCACCTATCGGAACCACGACAAAAACATCCGTGTCTCCAATTGCGTTTGAATCCTCCAAACCCTTCCCTTCACATTCTTGCAAGTTGCATGCTTTACTTTCCGCTGCTCATATACTCTTTGCATGCTTTCTTGATATGTATTGTGTTTGTTAAACTTGTGCCTAAACTCCACTTCAACTTAAGAAAATTAAAAACTACAACTTTTAGCACTTAGTGTCTAATCACCCCCCTCTAGACACCTCTTCCCGATCCTTTCACCCGAGCAAGAAGCCATTCTGGATGCGCCCACTACATGCCAAGTCGGTGGTCACCGTGCGCACTAGTGCACACAGTGACACAAGCGAAACCAAACGATGTCTGGGGGTTTGGCCTTCCTGGGTAGGTTGAAACTGAGGTGGTAGATTGGTTAAAAGTGCTTCGGTTAAGTGGTAAACCACCTCTGAAGTTTACTGCAGTAAACTTTGTTGAGAACTAGCGATCCACAGGAGAGGGATTGGGTCAAATGGAGTTGCCTGGGAGGGTGAGGTAAAGAAGAACTTTCATCCTGGTAATTTTGAGAAGATTTGGATCAAGGATTAATGGAGTTGCTTTGCAACTGCCAAATCTAGTCAGAAATGAGATTTGGATGATGCACACACATGGAGTGTCAACTTGATCTCAAATTTGTCAAGGCTTCATTATTTGATCATATAAAGATGATGCATAAGTTTCATACCAATTGGATTCACCAAAATGGTATTTGCTTCACAGCTATCTTCACTGACCAGAATCTTGCAAGCATTTTGGAGAATTATTGGCTAGGTGAAATGGTTCCAAATTTGGTGGAGGGCTGTTATTTGGGTAGGAGAACAATCTGGTATTTTCTCAAAATTAATGAGGCAATATAAACTACACTTGCTTTAGAACCTGAAAATATTCCAGAATCAAAGGTTTGGCCCTGTGCTCAAATAAAGAAAGGGATGGAGCTGAAATTTGGAGGAGGATAATTATATGAGCACATGGAGAGTCATGCCAAATTTCAACTCATTTGAATGCTCCTAGCTAGTACTTCCTTCACAAGGGCTTCTGTTTGACAGAAACTTTGAAAACTCACCGAGGAAGATTGGCTAGGAAAATAAAGTTGAATTTTGGCATGTGGCAATGATATGAACATTAAAAGGTGTCCAAGGAGCTTGAGGTCAATTGGGAAAATAAAAATAGCACTTGCTTCACAATGTGCCATTTAGGGCAGAATAGGAAATGAATTATTTGAGCATGATGATAAACATGACAAATGAAATATTTTGCCATATTTGAGAAAGATATGACCCAAAACATTTATTAGAATTATTTGGAAATTTTAGGAGTGATGGAAATAAAGGTTGCTTCACGACCTAGGGCAATTTGAGTTATTCCTTTAATAGAAAAGGAATATTCCCAATAAAAAGAATATTGGGATTTGAGCTAGGATGAAAATGACAGGGTCTAGGGAAGGATTTGGGTATGACAAGCCACTCTAGAAGCAAAGAAGAGGGCATCTTATTCAGTTTCCAAACCACATAGCCACCAAAAAAGGAAACTCAAGCAAAAACCTCAGAAAAACAAAAGAAAAAGGGGCCAAAAATCAGGTTGTCACAAACCTTACCCCCTTAAAGAAATCTCGTCCTCGAGATTTGGTTGCTCTGGGAACAAGTATGAAGATACTGACTTAAGGAAACCGTTTCCAACTCAGGTATCCTTTTTCTTATTTTTGTTCCCACTAAATTTTTCTCTGACTGGCCCTGGGGTGGTTTGCTTTAATATATTCATATTCTGACAGATCTTACCTTGCTTGCTCATGCTTATACATGCTCCAATTTCTTTTTAGATCTGCTGACTTAGCTGACTGTGATTGATTCTCACGACTGAAATATATGTCGGTCTCACAAATCCAAGAGTGATTTCTACTGGGTGTGTCATCCGACACTGACAATCTTTCATGAAGTGGTGATCAGATTTTTCTAGTGGACACCCAAGCTCTAACTCCTTGCATTGGGTTTCTCCACTAAATGCAGGTCCTTTGGGTTCCAAACAGTGAGTTGGGTCATATTGCTTCTTCATATCACCATAGGTACTGTCGGTGCAATTTTTCGGCAATCGTAGCTTATCCTCATTTTCTGACGGGGTACCCCATTAAATGGCAGGTTCAACACCCCTCAAGTTCTGACCGCGGGAAAATGATCATCCGAACCTTTGCAAGAAATCAGCAAATAAATCGGTAGCCATCAGAATGGTCTTTACAACTTAGATCTGGGACATTACTGAAATAAATCAACCATGGCTCAAGATGGCCGAAAAGCAGCTCAGAACATGAGACCGGGTTGATAAGAAGAAGGTGGCAGCTCCCTAAAATAGCCAAAAAGCAGCTATAGGGTTACTGTCACCAAAAGAAACTCAACAGTTGTACGAGACGGCCGAAAAGCGGCTCAGAACTCGTGACAGTTGTTGAAGAGAGAAATAAAAATCGGCATCCACCCCGGATAGCTAAAAATAGCTTAGATCACAGGCGTAGTGCCGTCATTGGAGAAAAAGGGAACAAGGGCTCATCAGGATCATTTTCCAGGTTCACTGGTTCTTGCATTGAGCTCATTGATGTCGTCAATCCTCATAATCCTTTGTCACACTGCGGTGTATACTGGCTTTCTTCTCTTAACCATCCTCACGTGGTTGTCAGATCCTCATCTAAGTGACTTGTAAGATCTTGGTGGTATGCTCACCACATGTGAGAATCTGATTCCCGAGACAGACATGTATTCTAACTGATTCTTGCTTCTGACCAAAATGTTGCGGATCTGATTCTTGGGATTCACTACCATATGCTGTGAATTCACAGCGTACTACCTTGTACCAATGTCTTACTGAGGGAGATTGGCTGGCTTGTGCTCGAAACTTTCATCGGACAACTTGCTGAAGAAGACTGATATCGTGCTTCAGAAGCTTACCCCCTTAAAAACTTTGCTGGGGAAAGACACAATACCTTATGCCGGAAGCTTTTCTGGTTGCCTACTGAAGAAGGCAGAGTATGGGAAATCATCCATGCATCGTACTGAGGAAGATAGATGAATCTTGCCTTGGAAGCTTCTCGGGTATCTTGCGAGGGAAGATTGGGATGCTTACACCAGAAGCTTCTTACTGTGATATGCGGACCGATTTCCACATATATAACCATCTTAATAGTTTTGTTATTGATTTCTTGTATGAAACAGGGTTTTGCAGGACTATCCTCCTTTCTAAGTACATGCCATATTTTTGCTTGCTTCCAGGTACATCGGGTTCCAAAATCATCCTCAATGAAAAATTAAACTTGTATCTGAGCCATACCATTGATAATATTCTATCAACCTTACACACAATTTATCTTCTTGCTGATTTGATGATTTATGCTATGAGGAGTGCACGTTTATGCAAACTTTATACTGACATTCCATCCAGGATTTCTTTTGTATTCAGATGAGCTATTTCCAATTTCACTGCAGTCTGCTGACAATTCCATCCTGTTTAGCTGAGTTTCCAAATATACGCATTTCTTGCTGACTCTTCGGGTCCGGTGTCGGCTGACGAGCAACTTTAATAGGGGGAAAATTTGTAACACCGAAGGCCCAAAGAAAGAAACAAAAGAAACGACTAAAACAAAAGCACACAAACATACTACTAATATAATTAATCAAGCAATAATCACATATTACTGCTACTCACACCATAATATGCATGCACACCTAAGCACACAAATAGCACAAAAACTCTGGTATTACGGTCTAACATGCTGTGGAGGTGTCCACGAAAATTATATCCATGTGTGGAAGGAGTTGGCATAACCGAAGCTACACCAAGCACTGGTTGAACAGTGGCTGGATCTGGATGGATACACAAGTGAGAACGGACTTGACGATCAAGTAGCGAGACACAAAAGTCACAACCACCTAATCATCAAGCGTACAAAGGGAATCGCACCCGTCCAAAGAATGAAATGACATGGCAAGATAACAGTGGAAGACTGGGTTTATTTGCATTGCCCTTTTTGATAACAAAGATTAGCAAGGGATGCCAAGGGGACGAGATGGAGGGCATGGATGATGAAGTGGTCGCATCACACTGAGGAGCAAGCATGCTAAGAAAGATGGGGCAGGCGGTGGACCGAAAACGATGCCACCTACACTCACAAGATTAGCCGTTAGTGACAAAATAACAATCTATATGCATGCTATGCGACATACAAATGCAACGAACCAACTGGGGTCTATACTACCGCTTTCAAACGTTCACGCGGGCTAGGGCATCCTACAGCTAGACCTACTCTGATACCAAGCTTTGGCACCCCGGCTCAGAGAAAACCAGAACGCCCCGTATTCCAGCCCAGAGATCGAGGAGAAGTCTTCTGCAATACTGCACTGCTTAGCATAGAACAAACCAACTTCCTATTATTACACGAATATGATTATAAGGTCTCCGATACTACAATGAATAACATTGGCACAACGACCCTACGCCATCCTCAGTTACTCTATGCAAGCAGCTGAAAAACTTCTAGCAATGGAACAACGACAACGGTGGTGAACTCCACTCCACAGGGAATCTGACGGGAACGCTTATCCTAGCTCGCGAACACAGGAACAACACCAAACAATCAAGCAATCCAGGCATGACCTGCAAGCTGGCATGACACGCCAGGTCAGTTCATTGAATGTACTTGCAAGCTCACAATAACCAGAAGCATTCAAGACAAACAACAACATGGCAATTACAGGTTAAGCAGGAAATATTCATGAGGTCATCACGATAACATGGCAGCAACAAAATGAACATGATACAGCTAGAACAACATGAGCATGACATGAGCATATAAATCTGACGATACGGGCATGCAACATGATGACACTATATGCACTATTATTCTGCTCGGGTTACTTCGTAACCATCACATGCATCACTTACCACCCTCGGACATCACACGATCATCTCAGGATCAAATCAAGCTTGATATAAACAATACCGTAGTAATCATTAAATGACCACAAGGAGCTTGATCTTTACCCATGATTCTCGCACAACATCACGAATGTACAAGAACTCGGTATCCTCGATACCATGGTGATCTTTCCGGTGATCACAACCATGACCAACACTTGGTCTCAAACGGTGATCTTTCTGGCGATCACAACCAACTTATCTCATCATCGAACCAGGGTTGTCATTAGTCAAGTTATTATTAATACTATTGACACATAGTGGGACCAACTACGAACTGGGCCCTTATCCGCGGGCGCGGCTATCGATAGATTTAATATACACTCTTTAGAGGTTAGTACACTGTACCCACACCACAGAACCCATGGCCTCGCACTCCCATTCGGGTGGACCAACGGCATTCTGACAAAACCGATCTACTGCCATGACACTCTCCCAGACACTCTGACCAACTCCCCTTTGGGATAAGTCATGGGTGGCCCCATTTCTACCAAAGGCACAACGGCCACCGTCGTGGCCCGTCCCAAACAGGGACAAAAGTGCTTATCATCAAATCTACAGGCACACAAGGTTATGTCCTCCTACCTGATCAGGGTAAGCACGTCCATAACCTTCCCTAGTTGGAGGCACCGGCGAGAGGCACGACAATAGACCCAGTTAGGACCTTCCCATAAAGGTAAGCGTGGTTGCAATGGTCAGTTTGATATGGTGGCACCATGACTCAGCCAACAGTTGTTCAAGTTCAATTTAATCCAGTTAAACTTGAATGCAATATGCCGAGCCATGATAAAATAACATGATGCGATAATGCATAAACATGATATCAACATAAGCACGGGGTGCAATATAATTATCCACCATATGCACAATGAATCATATCCAACTGAACATAGTATAATGACGAGCATGAAGATCACAAGTACAACACTACTCATTGAAAACTAGCATGACCACTAGCATCAACAATAAATATCATGTAAGACATATCAACAATGCTACCATGCAATCATTTAACCAACTGGATGCAATGGAACATGCATAACAACGATACTCGGGACAGACGGCAGTCATGCACCGAAGACCATCACCAATATCAACATGTACTACTAGCAAGCATAAGCATATTAAAGGAATACTAGCAACAAGAAGGGCATGATAACTAGGTGCATAACAACATAGCAAGAAAGTAAGCACTAATCCAGAAGCATTACCGGCACAACGATAACCATATTTTAAACAAGCAAACATTTAATAAATATTCAAGTTGAAAACCATGGCTACTGCATGACTATCATTCAAGTAGGTATGTGGCTTTCCTGGGGTTGAAGAAGGCACCGGGGAGAAGTGCGGTGTAGCCGCAGAAAGATTTGCCGGAAACAGTTCTCTCTCGGAGGGGCTGTTTATGTGCAAGGGAAAAAATGTCACTTTTACAGTGTCAAACCATAGTGAAAATGAAACCAACAGAACGGGCTCGACGAGACAAGGAAGTGGGCTTTGGAATCACCTCATTTGGAGTTGTGAGCAAAAAGATATGATAGTTTTTCTACCAGGGACCTATTTGTGATAAAATCATCACAAACAGGCCCTCAGCCTGAAAAACAGAAAGCGTACTCCGGTAAATACGTTTTCACTGAAGTGAAAACGCATTCTATGTTGATGTAGAAGAAGAGTACGCTTTGGACAAGCGAAGACGTAATCCATTGGATTACGCCTCCACTTATCCAGCATGGCAAAGGCGGGGCCGGTGGCTGGCTCACTGACGCGCGGGACCTGCAGGGCCCATGGCCAGCTGGCTGGGAGGGGACGCCATCTCCTTCTCTGTAATGCCCCAAGACCGATGTGCCAGGTGTCGTCCAGTTATTCCCTGTTGTTGCCTTGTCATTGCTTGCGTGTCTTGCATTGCATATCATGTCATCATGTGCATTTCATTTGCATACGTGTTCGTCTCATGCATTCGAGCATTTTCCCCGTTGTCCGTTTTGCATTCCGGCGCTTCGTTCTCCTCCGGTGGTCATTTCTACCTTTCTTTCGTGTGTGGGGTTTAAACATTCCCGGATTGGACCGAGACTTGCCAAGCGGCCTTGGTTCACTACCGGTAGACCGCCTGTCAAGTTTCGTATCATTTGGACTTCGTTTGATACTCCAACGGTTCTCCTCTGGTGGTCATTTCTACCTTTCTTTCGTGTCTGGGGTTTAAACATTCCCGGATTGGACCGAGACTTGCCAAGCGGCCTTGGTTCACTACCGGTAGACCGCCTGTCAAGTTTCGTATCATTTGGACTTCGTTTGATACTCCAACGGTTCTCCTCTGGTGGTCATTTCTACCTTTCTTTCGTGTCTGGGGTTTAAACATTCCCGGATTGGACCGAGACTTGCCAAGCGGCCTTGGTTCACTACCGGTAGACCGCCTGTCAAGTTTCGTATCATTTGGACTTCGTTTGATACTCCAACGGTTAACCGAGGGACCGAAAAGGCCTCATGTGTGTTGCAGCCCAACACCCCTCCATTTTGTCCCAAAACCCACCTAAACCTGCTCTATCATCTAGAGCGTTCGATCACGATCGCGTGGCCGAAAACCGCACCTCATTTGGACTCTCCTAGCTCCCTCTATGCCTATATATAGATCTCCTTCCAAAAATCTTGGGCAAACCCTAACCTCTCCCTCTCCTCGCGCCGCCGGACGAAAACCCGCCGTCCGGACGTGTCCGTTACCGCCGTTCCCCACCACGTGTCATCGCCCGATTCGTCCGCCGACCGCGCCCACTTCCCCCCACGCCGCCGCGAGCCGGCCCGCCGGGGCCCAGGCGGGGCCCTCCCCGGCCCGTCGCCCGCGCCCGCGCCTCTCGTCTTCCTCCGCCCGGCACCGCCCCGCTCTCCCCGCGGCCTCGCCAGCATTGGCCGCCGCGCCGCCTGTCCGGCGCCGCCCGCAAGCTGCCTCGCCGGACCCTTTCCCGCGCCTCCTCGCCGCCGGATCCGGCCGGGGGAGGCCGTATCTGCTCCTCCTCCGCCTCCCCGACCGCTCCCCGGCGAGCCCCTCAGCTCCGGTGGCCGCCGCCCTGCCTGTCTCCGGTGAACAGTGCTCCGGCCTCCTCGGTTCGCGCCGGGTCAAACCCTAGATCTGAGAGAGGTGGTTTTTTTTCACTAAGTCCCCGGTTTTTCCTGATCCAAGTGCTCCTGTTCATAGCCTCGTAACTTTGCATCCGTAGCTCCGATTCATGCATATAGCATATCAAGATGTTCATCTCAGAGAGTACATCATTTCTTTCCATTGCATCATTTTCATTTGAGTTCATCTTGATGCCCGAAATGCTGTTAGAAGGAGGCTACTTGAGATAATTGTCAGATCTGCTACTCCGTTTAGCTTTTTGTCATTTTTGCCATGATTAATGTTTGCATTATATGCCCTGATGTTCTACATATGTTTTTTAAGGGTTTTGTCATCTTTCCAGAGGTGCAACCCATGTATTTTTGTGATGTGTGTGGTGACTAGCACAAGATTGCAAAGTGGTGCACTTGGTAACTCTGTTTTCAGGGACTTAGCAGTTTCCACTAAGTCCTTGAGGTGTTTATCTCATATGGCCATATGTTCATGTTGTTTCCTAGTGATCCGTGCCTCTTTTGAGGATGATCAGTAAGGATGTTTTGTTAATCTTGTAATGATCTATCCATCCATGTCTTTGTTTGCAATTATGGAGCAATCTAGCTTGAGTCAATCGAGCTCTACTTTTGCTACTTCGTGAATCTTGGCAGATTGTCAACTTGTTTGCAATTTTGCCAATGATGTTGTAGTTGATCTGTGCATGCTATGCTATTGTTCTTGCCATGTATAGCTTGTATTTTGTGTGTTATTAATGGGTGCATGCTTAGTTGGTCATGACTTGCACCATAGTGAGTGCATCGAGCTCGTAAACATGCCTACTTGAGTTATGTTTCAGCATGTTCCAGTTTTCACTAAGTCTGAAAAATGATTATGTTTTTGTTATGTTCACATGCTTGCAATTGTATTTTCTGATCCCTTTTGGCTCAAGGTCACTAAGGGAATTTTGTTAAGCTCTTTGAGTAGCTCCCTGACATGCTTTACTTTGCCATGTTCAGGTCCTGTAGCATATAGTTTTGTTGCTCCGAAGAGTGCTATCTGATCAGAAATTCCAGACAAGTGTTAATTTCACTAAGTCTGAGATCTGTTTGCCATATGCATTTTTGCCATGCTTGTTTGAACCTGTTAATGGATGAATTGACCGTAGCTCAGTGCTAGACTTTTGTTAAGCATCTTGAATGCATCCCTGCCATGTATTTTTTTGTCATTTTTGGGTGCTGTAGCATGTTCATCTCATTGCATTTAGATGGCTACTTGCTGTAAATCGCAGACCGGTGTCATATTCGAATCGCTTGCCATTTCCAAACCGTAACTCCGATTCCGATGATCTTTATATCGTTTTCAAGCGATTTCATCTCATATTTCTAGTGGCACACTTGGATTTCCATGTTGAGGCCAGGTTCTTGCATTTCCTGTCATATCTTGCATATGCATCCCGCATCGCATCCCGCATAGCATATCATCTTTGCATCATAACGTTTGTCCCTTGCACATGGTTGATTGTGTCCTTGTTGCTTGTTTGTCTTGTTTGGGTAGAGCCGGGAGACGAGTTCGCTAACGTGGAGCCCGTTGAGTTTGCTTTCGAGGATCCAGTCAACTCTGACAACTGTGCAGGCAAGATGATCATACCCTCGAAATCACTACTATCTTTGCTATGCTAGTTTGCTCGCTCTTTTGCTATGCCAATGCTACGATTCCTACCATTTGCTTTCAAGCCTCCCAAATTGCCATGTGAAACCTCTAACCCACCATTTCCTAGCAAACCGTTGATTGGCTATGTTACCACTTTGCTCAGCCCCTCTTATAGCGTTGCTAGTTGCAGGTGAAGATCGAAGGCCGTTCCTTGTTGGAACATTTATTTACTTGTTGGGATATCATTATATTGCTATGTTATCTTAATGCATCTATATACTTGGTAAAAGGTGGAAGGCTCGGCCTCTCTCCTAGTGTTTTGTTCCACTCTTGCCGCCCTAGTTTCCGTCATATCGGTGTTATGTTCCCCGATTTTGCGTTCCTTACGCGGTTGGGTTATAATGGGAACCTCTTGATAGTTTGCCTTGATTAAAGCTTTTCCAGCAATGCCCAACCTTGGTTTTACCATTTGCCACCTAGCCTTTTATTTCCCTTGGGTTCTGCAGACTCAAGGGTCATCTTTATTTTAACCCCCCCCCCCGGGCCAGTGCTCCTCTGAGTGTTGGTCCACTTGTCAGCTGCCGGTGGCCACCAGGGGCAACTCTGGGCTGGCCTACCCGTACCTAAGACAATCTGAGTGTGCCCTGAGAAAGAGATATGTGCAGATCCTATCGGGATTTGTCGGCACATTCGGGCGGTGTTGCTGGTCATGTTTTAACCTGTCGAAGTGTCCTGAAGAACCGAGATACCGAGTCTGATCGGAACGTCTTGGGAGGAGGTCTATTCCTTCGTTGACCGTGAGAGCTTGTCATGGGCTAAGTTGGGACTCCCCTGCAGGGATTTGAACTTTCGAAAGCCATGCCCGCGGTTATGGGCAGATGGGAATTTGTTAATGTCCGGTTGTAGATAACTTGAACCTTAACTTATTTAAAATGAATTAACAGCGTGTGTAACCGTGATGGTCTCTTTCCGGCGGAGTCCGGGAAGTGAACACGGTGTTGGAGTTATGCTTGACATAGGTTGTTTTAGGATCACTTCTTGATCATATTTTTATCGACCGTGCTTGGCCTTCTCTTCTCTCTCTCATTTGCGTATGTTAGCCACCATATATGCTAGTCGCTTGCTGCAACTCCACCTCATACCTTTACCTTACCCATAAGCTCAAATAGTTTTGATCGCGAGGGTGCGAGATTGCTGAGTCCCCGTGGCTCACAGATACTTCCAAAACCAGCTTGCAGGTGCCGTTGAACCGTGCAGATGACGTAACCAAGCTCAGGAGGAGCTCGATGAAGATCTTGTCCTTTGTGTTGTTTCGTTCTAGTTGATCAGTAGTGGAGCCCAGTTGGGGTCGATCAGGGACCTTTGTCGCATTTGGGGTTCTTCTTTTATCTTGGTTCCGTAGTCGGACCTTGATTGTATCTGGTTGATGTAATGCTTTATTCATGTATTTGCGTGAAGTGGCGATTGTAAGCCAACTATGTATATTTTCCCCTATTTTATTACCTGGGTTGTTTGCGAAGATTACCTCACTTGCGACATTGCTTTCAATGCGGTTATGCCTCTAAGTCGTGCTTCGACACGTGGGAGATATAGCCGCATCGAGGGCGT